>NC_059181.1:103139223-103439223 GCF_019923935.1 Bubalus bubalis
GCCCACAACAAAACCAGAGAAAATCCTAGATATATTTTTACTATTTTTACTATAATTCCTTTTTTTTTTTAATTTTTAAGTCCTCTACTACTCCTTTAACTTTCATTTTTATAACCTACTATTGTATTGCAAAAAAAAAAAAGAGAGAGAGAGAGGGACCTTATTTTTTAAAGCAAACTTCATATATATATATATATATTATAATTTTTGTGACTTGTTTTTTTTTTTCTCTTTTCTTTAATATTTTATTTTTGAAAATCCAACCTCTACTCTAGATTTTTAATCTTTGCTTTTTGGTATTTGTTATCAATTTTGTACCTTTAAGAACCCAATCTTCAGCACCCATTTTTACTTGGGAGCAAGATTAATGGCTTGACTGCTCTCTCCCCCTTTGGACTCTCCTTTTTCTCCACCAGGTCGCCTCTCCTCCCTCCCCCTTCTCCTCTCAACCTAACTCTGTGAATCTCTTTGTGTGTTCCAGATGGTGGAGAACACTTAGGGAACCGATAACTGGCTGGATCTGTCTCTCTCCTTTTGATTCCCCCCTTTATCCTCCTGGCTACCTCTGTCTCCTTCCTCCCTCTTCTCTTCTCTGTATAACTCCATGAACATCTCTGAGAGGTCCAGACTGTGGAGCACACATAAGGAAGTGATTACTAGCGAGTTTGCTGTCTCCTCTTTTGATTCTCTCTTTTTTTTTTTTTTTTTTAAATTTTATTTTATTTTTAAACTTAACATAACTGTATTAGATTTGCCAAATATCAAAATGAATCTGCCACAGGTATACATGTGTTCCTCATCCTGAACCCTCCTCCCTCCTCCCTCCCCATTCCATCCCTCTGGATCGTCCCAGTGCACCAGCCCCAAGCATCCAGTATCGTGCATCGAACCTGGACTGGCAACTCATTTCATACATGATATTTTACATGTTTCAATGCCATTCTCCCAAATCTTCCCACCCTCTCCCTCTCCCACAGAGTCCATAAGACTGTTCTATACATCAGTGTCTCTTTTGCTGTCTCGTACACAGGGTTATTGTTACCATCTTCCTAAATTCCATATATATGCGTTAGTATACTGTATTGGTGTTTTTCTTTCTGGCTTACTTCACTCTGTATAATAGGCTCCAGTTTCATCCACCTCATTAGAACTGATTCAAATGTATTCTTTTTAATGGCTGAATAATACTCCATTGTGTATATGTACCACAGCTTTCTTATCCATTCATCTGCTGATGGACATCTAGGTTGCTTCCATGTCCTGGCTATTATAAACAGTGCTGCGATGAACATTGGGGTACTCGTGTCTCTTTCCCTTCTGGTTTTCTCAGTGTGTATGCCCAGCAGTGGGATTGCTGGATCATAAGGCATGTCTATTTCCAGTTTTTTAAGGAATCTCCACACTGTTCTCCATAGTGGCTATACTAGTTTGCATTCCCACCAACAGTGTAAGAGGGTTCCCTTTTCTCCACACCCTCTCCAGCATTTATTACTTGTAGACTTTTGGATCGCAGCCATTCTGACTGGTGTGAAATGGTACCTCATAGTGGTTTTGATTTGCATTTCTCTGATAATGAGTGATGTTGAGCATCTTTTCATGTGTTTGTTAGCCATCTGTATGTCTTCTTTGGAGAAATGTCTATTTAGTTCTTTGGCCCATTTTTTGATTGGGTCATTTATTTTTCTGGAGTTGAGCTGTAGGAGTTGCTTGTATATCCTCGAGATTAGTTGTTTGTCAGTTGCTTCATTTGCTATTATCTTCTCCCATTCTGAAGGCTGTCTTTTCACCTTGCTAATAGTTTCCTTTGATGTGCAGAAGCTTTTAAGGTTAATTAGGTCCCATTTGTTTATTTTTGCTTTTATTTCCAATATTCTGGGAGGTGGGTCATAGAGGATCCTGTTGTGATGTATGTCAGAGAGTGTTTTGCCTATGTTCTCCTCTAGGAGTTTTATACCAGCATTCTTCACAGAGCTAGAACAAATAATTTCACAATTTGTATGGAAAAACAAAAAACCTCGAATAGCCAAAGCGATCTTGAGAAAGAAGAATGGAACTGGAGGAATCAACCTACCTGATTCTCTCTTGTCTCATTCTGGTAACCTCTAACTACCTACTCCCTCTTCTCTTCTCCATGTAACTCTGTAAACCTCTCTGGGTGTCCCTCACCATGGAGAAACTTTTCATCTTTAACCTAGATGTTTTATTAAAGGTGCTGTATAGATGGAGAAGTCTTGAGGCTACTGTAAAAATAAGATTGAAAACCAGATACAGGAAGCTTAAGTCCAAATCTGACTCCAGGAACATTAATCGACAGGAGCTCCTCAAACACCTCCATACCTACACTGAAACCAAGCGCCACCCAAGGGCCAACAGGTTTCACAGAAAGACATACCACACAAATTCTCCAGCAACACAGGAACACAGCCCTGAGCTTCAATATACAGGCTGCACAAGTCACTCCAAACCCACTGACATCTCATAACTCATTACTGGACACTTCATTGCACTCCAGAGAGAAGAAATCCAGCCACACCCACCAGAAAACCAAAACAAGCTTCCCTAATCAGGAAACCTCTACAAGCCACCCGTACAACCCCACCCATAGTGAGGAAACTCCACAATAAAGAGAAATCCATGAACTGCCAGAATACAGAAAGGCCACCCCAAACACAGCAATATAAACAAGAGGATGAGACAGAGGAATACCCAGCAGGTAAAGGAACAGGATAAATGCCCACCAAACCAAACAAAAGAGGAAGAGATAGGGAATCTACCTGATAAAGAATTCCAAAAAATGATACTGAAAATGATCCAAAATCTTGAAATCAAAAAGAAATCACAGATAAATAGCCTGGAGACAAGGATTGAGAAGATGCAAGAAAGATTTAACAAGGACCTAGAAGAAATAAAAAAGTCATTATATAATGAATAATGCAATAAATAAGATCAAAAACACTCTGGAGGGAACAAATACTAGACTAACAGAGGCAGAAGATAGGATTAGTGAGGTAGAAGATAGAATGTTAGAAATAAATGAATCAGAGAGGAAAAAAGAAAAACGAATTAAAATAAATGAGGACAATCTCAGAGACCTCTGGGACAATGTTAAACACCCCAACATTCGAATCATAGGCTTCCCAGAAGATGACAAGAAGAAAGACCATGAGAAAATATTTGGGGAGATAATAGTTGAGAACTTCCCTAAAATGGGGAAGGAAATAATCATCCAAGTCCAAGAAACTCAGAGAATCCGAAACAGGATAAACCCAGGCAAAACACCACAAGACACATACTAATCAAATTAATAAAGTTCAAACACAAAGAACAAATATTAAAAGCAGCAAGGGAAAAACAACAAATAACACACAAGGGGATTCCCATAAGGATAACAGCTGATCTTTCAATAGAAACTCTTCAGGCCAGGAGGGAATGGCAGGACATACTTAAAGTGATGAAAGAAAATAACCTTCAGCCCAGATTACTGTACCCAGCAAGGATCTCATTCAAATATGAAGGAGAAATCAAAAGCTTTACAGACAAGCAAAAGCTGAGAGAATTCAGCACCACCAAACCAGCTCTCCAACAAATGCTAAAGGATTTTCTCTAGACAGGAAACACAAAAAGGTGTATAAACTCGAATCCAAAACAATAAAGTAAATGGCAATGGGACCATATTTATCAATAATTACCTTAAACTTAAATGGGTTGAATGCCCCAACCAAAAGACAAAGACTGGCTGAATGGATACAAAAACAGGACCCCTGTATATGTTGTCTAAAAGAGACACACCTCAAAACAAGGGACACACACAGACTTAAATTGAAAGACTGGAAAAAGATATTCCACCCAAATAGAGACCAAAAGAAAGCAGGAGAAGCAATATAATAGACTTTAAAACAAAGTCTGTGAAAAGAGACAAAGAAGGGCACTACATAATGATCAAAAGATCAATCCAAGAAGAAGATATAACAATTATAAGTATATATGCACCCAACATAGGAGCACTGCCATATGTAAGACAAATGCTACCAAGAATGAAAGGGAAATTAACAATAACACAATAAGACTCGGAGACTGTAATACCCCACTCATACCTCTGGATAGATCAACTAAACATAAAATAAACAAGGAAACACAAACTTTAAATGAAACAATAGACCAGTTAGAAATAATTGATATCTATAGGACATTTCTATAAGAAAGATATTTATATTTATAGGACATTTCTATAAGAAGTGATGGCAAGAATAGACAGAAAAACTGTACAAAAAAGATCTTCATGACCCAGATAATCATGATGGTGTGATCACTGACCCAGAGCCAGACATCCTGGAATGTGAAGTCAAGTGGGCCTTAGAAAGCATCACTACAAAGAAAGCTGGTGGAGGTGATGGAATTCCAGTTGAGCTATTCCAAATCCTGAAAGATGATGCTGTGAAAGTGCTGCACTCAATATGCCAGAAAATTTGGAAAACTCAGCAGTGGCCACAGGACTGGAAAAGGTCAGCTTTCATTCCAATCCCAAAGAAAGGCAATGCCAAAGAATGCTCAAACTACCGCATATTGCACTCATCTCACATGCTAGTAAAGTAATGCTCAAAATTCTCCAAACCAGGCTTTAGCAATATGTGAACCGTGAACTTCCTGATGTTCAAGCTTGTTTTAGCAAAGGCAGAGGGACCAGAAATCAAATTGCCAACATTTGCTGGATCATGGAAAAAGCAAGAGAGTTCCAGAAAAACATCTATTTCTGCTTTATTGACTCTGCCAAAGCCTTTGACTGTGTGGATCACAATCAACTGTGGAAAATTCTGAAAGAGATGGGAATACCAGACCACCTGACCTGCCTCTTGAGAAATTGGTATGCAGGTCAGGAAGCAACAGTTAGAATTGGACATGGAACAACAGACTGGTTCCAAATAGGAAAAGGAGTTCGTCAACTCTATATATTGTCACCCTGTTTATTTAACTTCTATGCAGACTACATCATGAGAAACGCTAGACTGGAAGAAGCACAAGCTGGAATCAAGATTGCCAGGAGAAATATCAATAACCTCAGATATGCAGATGACACCATCCTTATGGCAGAAAGTGAAGAGGAACTCAAAAGCCTCTTGATGAAAGTGAAAGTGGGGAGTGAAAAAGTTGGCTTAAAGCTCAACATTTAGAAAACGAAGATCATGGCATCCGGTCCCACCACTTCATGGGAAATAGATGGGGAAACAGTGGAAACAGTGTCAGACTTTATGTTTGTGGGCTCCAAAATCACTGCAGGTGTTGACTGCAGCCATGAAATTAAAAGACGCTTACTCCTTGGAAGGAAAGTTATGACCAACCTAGATAGCATATTCAAAAGCGGAGACATTACTTTACCAACAAAGTTTCGTCTAGTCAAGGCTATGGTTTTTCCTGTGGTCGTGTATGGATGTGAGAGTTGGGCTGTGAAGAAGGCTGAGCACCGAAGAATTGATGCTTTTGAACTGTGGTGCTGGAGAAGACTCTTGAGAGTCCCTTGGACTGCAAGGAGATCCAACCAGTCCATTCTGAAGGAGATCAGCCCTGGGATTTCTTTGGAAGGAATGATGCTCAAGCTGAAACTCCAGTACTTTGGTCACCTCATGCGAAGAGTTGACTTATTGGAAAATACTCTGATGCTGGGAGGGATTGGGGGCAAGAGGAGAAGGGGACGCAAAGGATGAGATGGCTGGACGGCATCACTGACTCGGTGGACGTGAGTCTCAGTGAACTCCGGGAGTTGGTGATGAACAGGGATGCCTGGCGTGTTGTGATTCATGGGGTTGCAAAGAGTCGGACACGACTGAGTGACTGATTTGATCTGATAGGACATTTCACCACAAAACCATGAATTTCACCTTTTCCTCAAGCACACATGGAAGCTTCTCCAGAATAGATCACATCCTGGGCCATAAATCTTGCCTTGGTAAATTAAAAAAAAATCAAAATCATTCCAAGCATCTTTTCTGACCACAATGCAGTAAGATTAGATGTCAATTACAGGAGAAAAAACTATTAAAAATCCCAACATAAGGAGGCTGAACAACACGCTGCTGAATAACCAACAATCACAGAAGAAATCTAAAAATAAATCAAAATATGCATATAAAAGAATGAAAATGAAAACACAACAACCCAAAACCTGTGGGACACTGGAAAAGCAGTGCTTAAGAGAAGGTTCATAGCAATACAGGCATACCTCAAGAAACAAGAAAAAAGTCAAATAAACAACCTAACTCTACACCAAAAGCAACTAGAAAAGGAAGAAATGAAGAACTCCAGGGTTAGTAGAAGGAAAGAAATCTTAAAAATTAAGGCAGAAATAAATGCAAAAGAAACAAAAGAGACCATAGCAAAAATCAACAAAGCCAAAAGCTGGTTCTTTGAGAGGATAAATAAAAT
Source organism: Bubalus bubalis (assembly GCF_019923935.1). Taxonomy (NCBI): domain Eukaryota; kingdom Metazoa; phylum Chordata; class Mammalia; order Artiodactyla; family Bovidae; genus Bubalus; species Bubalus bubalis. Next base: position 103,145,641 of record NC_059181.1, read on the forward strand.
TGACAAACCATTAGCCAGACTCATCAAGAAACAAAGGGAGAAAAAATCAAATCACTAAAATTAGAAATTAAAATGGACAGATCACAACAGACAACAGAAAAATACAAAGGATCATAAGAAACTACTGTCAGCAATTATATGACAGTAAAATGGACAACTTGCAGAAATGGAGCAATTCTTAGAAAAGTACACCTTTCCAAAACTGAACCAGGAAGAAATAGAAAATCTTAACAGACCCATCACAAGCACGGAAATTGAAACTATAATCATCCACCTCATTAGAGCTGATTAATTTGGGAGAATGGCATTAAAACATGTATAATATAATATAAGAAATGAATCGCCAGTCCAGGTTCAATTCAGGATACTAGAGGCTTGGGGTTGGTGTACCGGCATGACCCGGAGGGATGCTATGGGGAGGGAGGTGGGTGGGGGTTCAGGATGGGAACACGTGAACACCTGTGGCGGATGCATGTTGATGTATGACAAAGCCAATATAATATTGTAAAGTAAAAATAATAATAATAATAACAATTAAATAAAAAAAGAAACTATAATCAGAAATCTTCCAGCAAACAAAAGCCCAGGTCCACATGGCTTTACAGCGGAATTCTACTAAAAAGTGAGAGAAGAGCTAACATCTATCCTACTCAAACTCTTCCAGAAAATTGCAGAGGAAGGTAAACTTCCAAATTCGTTCTATGAGGCCACCATCACCCTAATACCAAAACCTGACAAAGATGCCACACAAAAAAGAAAACTACAGGCCAATATCACTGATGACCATAGATGCAAATATCCTTAACAAAATTCTAGCAATCAGAATCCAACAACACATTAAAAAGATCATACAGCATGACAAAGAGGGCTTTATCCCAAGGATGAAAGAATTCTTCAATATCCACAAATCAATCAACGTAATACACCATATTAACAAATTGAAAAATAAAAGCCATATAATTATCTCAATAGATGCAGAGAAAGCCTTTGACAAAATTCAACATCTGTTTATAATAAAAACTCTCCAGAAAGCAGGAATAGAAGGAACACACCTCAACATAATAAAAGCTATATATGACAAACCCATAGCAAACATTATCCTCAATGGTGAAAAATTGAAAGCATTTCCCTTAAAGTCAGGAACAAGACAAGGGTGCCCACTTTCACCACTAATATTCAGCATAGTTTTGGAAGTTTTGGCCACATCAATCAGAGCAGAAAAAGAAATAAAAGGAATCCAAACTGGAAAAGAAGAAGTAAACCTCTCACTGTTGGCAGATGACATGGCCCTCTACATAGAAAACCCTAAAGACTCCACCAGGAAATTACTAGACCTAATCAATGAGTATAATAAAGTTGCAGGATATAAAATAAACGCACAGAAATACCTTGTATGCCTATACACTAATAATGAGAAAATAGAAAAAGAAATTCAGGTAACAATGCCATTCACCATTGCAACGAAAATAATAAAATACTTAGGAATATATCTACCTAAAGAAACTAAAGACCGATATATAGAAAACTATAAAATGCTGGTGTAAGAAATCAAAGAGGAAACAAATAAATGCAGATATATACTATGTTCATGGATCAGAAGAATCAATATAGTGAAAGTGAATATAATACCCAAAGTAATCTATAGATTGAATGCAATCCCTATCAAGCTACCAACGGTATTTTTCACAGAGCTAGAACACACAATTTCACAATTTGTATGGAAATACAAAAAACCTCGAAGAGCCAAAGCAATCTTGAGAAAGAAGAATGGAACTGGAGGAATCAACCTGCCTGACTTCAGGCTCTACTACAAAGCCATAGTCATCAAGACAGTATGGTACTGTCACAAAGACAGAAATATAGATCAATGAAACAAAATAGAAGGCCCAGAGATAAACCCACGCACCTATGGACACCTTATAGTTGACAAAAAAGGCAAGAATATACAATGAAGAAAAGACAATCTCTTTAACCAGTGGTGTTGGGAAAACTGGTCAACCACTTGTAAAAGAATGAAACTAGAACACTTTCTAACACCATACACAAAAATAAACCCCAAATGGCTTAAAGATCTAAATGTAAGACCAGGAACTATAAAACTCCTAGAGGAGAACATAGGCAAAACACTCTGACATAAATCACAGCAGGATCCTCTATGACCCACCTCCCAGAATATTGGAAATAAAAGCAAAAATAAACAAATGGGACCTAAGTAAAATTAAAAGCTTCTGCACAACAAAGGAAACTCTAAGCAAGGTGAAAAGACAGCCTTCAAAATGGGAGAAAATAATAGCAAATGAAGCAACTGACAAACAACTAATCTCAAAAATATACAAGCAACTTCTGCAGCTCAATTCCAGAAAAATAAATTACCCAATCAAAAAATGGGCCAAAGAACTAAACAGATATTTCTCCTAAGAAGACATATAGATGGCTAACAAACATATGAAAAGATGTTCAACATCACTCATTATCAGAGAACTGAAAATAAAAAAGACAATGAGCTTCCATTTCACGCCAGTCAGAATGGCTGTGATCCTAAAGTCTACAAGCAATAAATTCTGGAGAGGTTGTGGAGTAAAGGGAACCCTCTTACACTGTTGGTGGGAATGCAGACTAGTACTGCCACTATGGAGAACAGTGTGGAGATTTCTTAAAAAACTGGAAAGAGAACTACCTTATGACCCAGCAATCCCATTGCTGGGTATACACACCAAGGAAACCAGAATTGAAAGAGATGCGTGTACCCCAATGTTTATCACAGCACTGTTTATAATGTCAGAACATGGAAGCAACCTAGATGTCCATCAGCAGACGGATGGATAAGAAAGCTGTGGTACATATACACAATGGAGTATCACTCAGCCATTAAAAAGAATACATTTGGCAAAACTAATACAGTTATGTAAAGTTTAAAAATAAAATAAAATTTAAAAAAAAAAGAATACATTTGAATCCATTCTAATGAGGTGGATGAAACTGGAGCCTATTATACAGAGTGAAGTAAGCCAGAAAGAAAAACAGCAATACAGTATACGAAGGCATATATATGGAATTTAGAAAGATGACAATGATAACCCTGTATGTGAGACAGCAAAAGAGACACAGATGTATAGAACAGTCTTTTGGACTCTGGGAGAGGGAGAGGGTGGGATTATTTGGGAGAATGGCATTGAAACATCTATACTATCATATATGAAATGAATCGCCTGTCCCGGTTCGGTGCATGATACAGAATGCTTGGGGCTGGTGCACTGAGATGACCCAGAGGGATGGCATGAGGAGGGAAGTGGGAGCAGAATTCCAGATGGGGAACACGTGTACACCCGTGGCGGACTCATGGTGATCAATGGCAAAACCAATACAATTTTGTAAAATAATTAGCCTCCTATTAAAATAAATAAATTTATATTAAAAAAAACCTCAACACCTCAATATTCAAAAAACAAAGATCATGGCATCTGGTACCATCACTTCATGGCAAATAGAAGGGAAAATCAGAAATAGTGACAGATTTTTACTTTCCTGGGCTGCAAAATTACCACTGACAGAGACTGAAGCCAAGAAATTGAAAGATGCTTGCTCCTTGGAAGGAAAGCTGTGAAAAACTTCAGTTCAGTTCAGTTGCTCAGTTGTGTGCGACTCTTTACAGTTCCATGGACTGCAGCATGCCAGGCTTCCATGTCCATCACCAACTCCCAGAGCTTACTCCAACTCATGTCCACTGAGTCAGTGATGCCATCCAACCATCTCATTCTTTGTCATCCCCTTCTTCTCCTGCCTTCAATCTTTCCCAGCATCAGGATCTTTTCAAATGAATCAGTTCTTCCCATCAGGTAGCCAAAGTATTGTAGTTTCAGCTTCACCATCAGTCTTTCCAATGAATATTCAGGACTGATTTCCTTTAGGGTGGACTGATTGGATCTCCTTGCAGTCCAATGGACTCTCAAGAGTCTTCTCCAACATCCTAGTTCAAAAGCATCAATTCTTCAGTACTCAGCTTTCTTTTTAGTCCAACTCTCACAACCTTACATGACTACAGGAAAAACCATAGCTTTGACTAGATGGACTTTGTTGGCAAAGTAATATCTCTGCTTTTCAATATGCTGTCTAGATTGGTCATAACTTTCCTTCCAAGGCCTAAGTGTCTTTGAATTTCATGGCTGCAGTAACCATCTGCAGTGACTTTGGAACCCCCCTCCCAAAAAAAAATAAAGTTTCTCACGGTTTGCATTGTTTCCCAATTTATTTGCCATGAAGTGATGGGACCAGATGCCATGATCTTAGTTTTCTGAATATTGAATTTTAAGCCAACTTATTCACTCTCCTCTTTCCCTTTCATCAAGAGGCTCTTTAGGTCTTCTTCTCTTTCTGCCATAAGGGTGGTGTCATCTGCATATCTGAGGTTACTGATACTTCTCCTGGCAATCTTGACTCCAGCTTGTGCTTCATCCAGTCCAGCATTTCTCATGATATACTTTGCACGTAAGTTAAATAAGCAGGGTGTCAATATACAGCCTTGACGTACTCCTTTCTGACTTGGAACCAGTCTGTTTTTCCATGTCCAGTTCTAACTGTTGCTTCTTGACCTGCAAACAGATTTCTCAGAAGGCAGGTCAGGTGGTCTGGTTTCCCTTTCTCTTTAAGAATTTTCCAGTTTGTTGTGATCCACATAGTCAAGACTTAGGAATATTCAATAAAGTAGAAGTAGATGTTTTCCTGGAACTCTTTCGCTTTGTCAGTGATCCAGCAGATGTTTGCATTTTGATATCTGGTTTCTCTTGCTTTTCTAAATCCAGCTTGAATATCTGGAAGTTTTCCGTACTGTTGAAGCCTGGCTTGGAGAATTTTGAGCATTACTTTGCTAGTGTGTGAGATGAATGCAATTGTGTGATAGACTGAGCATTCTTTTACATTTCTTTCTTTGGGACTGGAATGAAAACTGACCTTTTCCAGTCCTGTGGCCACTGCTGAGTTTTCCAAATTTACTGGCATATTGAGTGCAGCACTTTCACAGCATCATCTTTTAGGATTTGAAATAGCTCAACTGGAATTCCATCAACTCTCCTATCTTTGTTCATCATAATGCTTCCTAAGGCCCACTTGATTTCACATTCCAGGATGTCTGGCTCTAGGTGAGTGATCACACCGTCGTGATTATTTGCATCATGATGATCTCTTTTGTATGGTTCTTCTGTTTATTCTCGCCACCTCTTTTTAATATCTTCTGCTTCTGTTAAGTCCATACCATTTCTGTCCTTTATTATGCCCATCGTTGCATGAAATGCTCCCCTGGTATCTAATTTTCTTGAAGAGATCTCTAGTCTTTCCCATTCTATTGTTTTCCTCTATTTCTTTGCATTGATCAATGAGGAAGGCTTTCTTAACTCTCCTTGCTATTCTTTGGAACTCTGCATTCAAATGGGGATCTCTTTCCTTTTCTCCTTTGTGTTTCACTTCACTTCTTTTCACAGCTATTTGTAAGGCCTCTTCAGACAACCATTTTGCCTTTTTGCATTTATTTTTCTTGGGGATGGTCTTTATCACTGCTTCTGGTACAATGTCAGGAACCTCTGTCCATAGTTCTTCAGTAACTCTATCAGATCTAATCCCTTGAATCTATTTGTCACTTCCACTGCATAGTCATAAGGGATTTTATTTAGGTCATAACTGAATGGTGTATTGGTTTTCCCTACTTCCTTCAATTTAAGTCTGAATTTGACAATAAAGAATTCATGATTTGTGCCACAGTAAGCTCCCAGTCTTGTTTTTGCTGATATATAGAGCTTCCCCATCTTTGGCTTCAAAGAACATAATCAATCTGATTTCGGTATTTGCCATCAGGTGATGTCCTTGTGTAGAATATTCTCTCATGTTATTGATGAGAGTGTTTGCTATGACTAGGATATTTTCTAGGCCAAAGTCTATTAGCCTTTACCCTGCTTCATTCTGTATTCCAAGGCCAAATTTGTCTGTTACTCCAGGTTTTCTTGACTTTCTATTTTTGCATCCCAGTCCCCTATAAGGAAAAGGATGTCTTTTTTGGGTGTTAGTTCTAGAAGGTCTTGTAGGTCTTTGTAGAACCGTTCAACTTCACCTTCTTCAGCATTACTGGTTGGGGCACAGACTTGGATTTTTGTGATAATGAATGGTTTGCCTTGGAAACGAACAGAGATCATTCTGTCATTTTTTATATTGCATCCAAGTAATGCATTTTGGATTCTTTTGTTGACTATGATGGCTACTCTATTTCTTCTAAGGGATTCTTGCCCGTAGTAGTAGATATAATGGTTTTCTGAGTTAAATTCACCTATTCAAGTCCATTTTAGTTCTCTGACTCCTAAAATGTTGATGTTCACTCTTGCCATCTCCTGTTTGACCACTTCCAATTTGCCTTGATTCGTGGACCTAACATTCCAGGTTTCTATGCAATATTTGTCTTTTCAGAATTGGACTTTACTTCCACCACCAGTCCCATCCACATCTTTAGGAATGGTATGACAAACTTAGAGAGTGTATTAAAAAGCAGAGACATCACTTTGCCAACAAAGGTCCATAGAGTCAAAGTTATGATTTTTCCAGTAGTCAAGTATGGATGTGAGAGTTGGGCCATGAAGAAGATTCAGTGCCAAAGAACTGATGCTTTTGAACTGCAATGCTGGAGGAGACTCTTGAGAGTCCCTTTGAGTGCAAGGAGATCAAACCAGTCAATACTAAAGGAATTAACCCTGAATATTCATTGGAAGGACTGATACTGAAGCTGAAGCTCCAATACTTTCACCAACTGATGTGAAGAGTCAACCTATTTGAAAAGACCCTGATGCTTGGAGAGATTGAGGGCAGGAACTAAAGGGGGTGGCAAAGGATGAGATGGTTGTATGGCATCACTGAGTCAATGGACATGAGTTTGAGCAAATTCCGGGAGATAGTGAAGGACAGGGAAGCCTTGTGTGCTGCAGTCCATGGACTTGCAAAGAATCAGGCACGAATTAACAACTGAACAACAACAACAGATTTCATTCCACTTTATATAAATGCAAAAACTGAAACTTACTTAAATTTTGTTTCAAATTAAGCCCTGGAATGTAATTGTCTAGATATTGATGCCTGTATTCCCTCCTGCTCTGTTGGTAAACAACTTTGAGAGGTTTTAATTAATTCATTACCTCATCCAAATAATCAACAGGCAACTGTTGTAACCTTGAAATTATTAAGGCTGCTACAAAGAAGAAAATTAACTAAGAGATGAGAGATAGGAGAGGACAAGATACTAGAGGAATGAAAACAGCATGATTCCAGTGATTCATAAGTCATTTTAAATCATAGAATTTTACTTTTATTTGAACTCTATTTCTCTATAAACTTTCATTTGAATATAGGTTTCCAACGCTAATACCAGGTTTTATTTTGCTTTGGCAATTAAATTGCATATTGCTTATGGACTCATTAAGTGTATATTATTAATATAAAGTACACACTGATAATGAATTTTACATGAAATTAGCCATTCATCATAAAATTCATGAAATTTCAAGATTTTTCCATTTATAATTGACTGAAAAAAATGTTTTTGGAAAAAAGTCTGTCCATTTACACTTCAAAAAAGCTTATAATAATTAATGGGAGAGTTAAATTATTCTTTTTTACCAAGTACTAACCATGTTCTAGTCAAGGTTTCTAGCTCTAACAGAATTCATATTTTATTGTACAAAGTCCCTGACAATATGCTATGGGAACAAATAGGTGATGCAATGAATGTTTTTGTAAATGTGTGTGGAGGGGATAGGGAAGTCTTAACAGCTAAGGTTATTAAACCATTAAATCAAATTATTAAAATTTAATTTTAATATTGAATTATTTAATCATTAAAATCAAACTGAACTGCAGATTTTAAATTATTGTAAATATATTAATTATGTCAGAGAAAAGCAGTTTTCATGAAAAATAATACTCAAATGACCAGTTCAAGTATTACCAGTTGGATTCTTTGAGGCCATTACTGGTTTTCAGACTATGATTAGATAACATTTTATGTAAAATAAGTTCCTTTTTAAGTAGTTGTAAAAAAAAAGAAAATAAAAGTAATATTAGACAATTCAGATACACCTTCCTAGTGAGGACAACTAGAAATATAGTTTCTCTTTTTGATTGATATATAAGTGAATTATATAATTTGTTATCATTGGCTCTAATCACTATACTTTGCATTAGGTCATCTTCTAAATGAAAATTTGTACCAATGAACCAACATCTACCCAATTCCTCCACAGCCCAGCCCCTGGTAACCAGCATTCTACTCTCTTTTTCTTGAGTTCAGCCTTTTTAGATTCCACAGAGAAATGATAGCATAAAGTATTTGCCTTTTTCTGACTTAGCTAAATACATTCAAGGTCCATCCAAGTGGTCAAAAATGGCTGGATTTCCTTATTTCTCATGGATGGGAATAGTCCATTGCATACATATACTGCATTTTCTTTGAAAGTTTATCTGTTGATGGACACAGGTTGCTTCTGTATTTTGGCTATTGTGAATAATGCTTCAATAAACATGGGGATAAGGATATCTTCTGAATATCTTGATTTCCATTTCCTTGAATATATCAACACCATGCCCAAGAAAAAGAAGTGCAAAAAGGCAAAATGGTTGTCTCAGGAGGCCTCACAAATAGCTGAGAAAAGAAGAGAAGCTAAAGGCAAAGGAGAAAAGGAAAGATATATTCACTGAATGCAGTTTCAAAGAATAGCAATGAGAGATAAAAAAGCCTTCCTCAGTGACCAACACAAAGAAATAGAGGGAAATAAAATAGTGGGAAAGACTAGAGATCTCTTCAAGAAAATTAGAGATACAAAGGGAATATTTCATGCAACGAAGGGCACAATAAAGGAGAGAAATTTATGGACCTAACAGAAGCAGAAGATATTAAGAAGAGATGGCAAGAATACATGGAAGAACTATACAAACAAGATTTTGATGACCCAGATAACTATGATGGTGTGATCACTCACCTAGAGCCAGATCCTGGAATGCAAAGTCAAGTTGGCCTTAAGAAGCATTACCACGAACAAAGCTAGTGGAGTTGATGGAATTCCAGTTGAGCTATTTCAAATCCTAAAAGATGATGCTGTGAAAGTGCTTCACTCAATATGCAAGCAAATTTGGAAAACTCAGTAGGGGCCACAGGACTGGAAAAGGTCAGTTTTCATTCCAATCCCAAAGAAAGGCAATGCCAAAGAATGTTCAAATTACTGCACAATTGCACTCATCTCTCACACTAGCAAAGTGATGCTCAAAATTCTCCAAGCCAGGCTTCAATATTATGGAAACTATGAACTACCAGTTCAAGCTGGTTTTAGAAAAGGCAGAGGAACCAGAGATCAAATTGCCAACATCTGACAGATCATCAAAAAAGCAAGAGAGTTCTAGAAAAACATCTATTTCTGCATTATTGACTATGCCAAAACCTTTGACTGTGTGGATCACAATCAACTGTGGAAAATTCTCAAAGAGATGGGAATACCAGACCACCTGACCTGCCTCTTGAGAAACCTGTATGCAGGTCAGGAAGCAACAGTTAGAACTGGACATGGAACAACAGCCTGGTTCCAAATAGGAAAAGGAGTACGTCAAGGCTGTATATTGTTACCCTGCTTATTTTACTTATATGCAGAGTACATCATGAGAAATTCTGGGCTGGAGGAAACACAAGCTGGAATCAAGATTGCTGGGAGAAATATCAATAACCTCAGATATGCAGATGACACCACCCTTAGGGAAGAAAGTGAAGAGGAACTAAAAAGCCTCTTGATGAAAGTGAAAGAGGAGAGTGAAAAAGTTGGCTTAAAGCTCAACATTGAAAAAATTAAGATCATTGCATCTGGTCCCATCACTTCATGGCAGATAGATGGGAAAACAGTGGCTTCTGACTTTATTTTTCTGGGCTCCGAAATCACTGCAGATGGCGATTGCAGCAATGAAATTAAAAGATGCTTACTTCTTCGAAGGAAACTTATGACCAACCTAAACAGCATATTAAAAAGCAGAGACATTACTTTGCCAACAAAAGTCTGTCTAGTCAAGGCTATGGTTTTTCCAGTAGTCATATATGGATGTGAGAGTTGGACTATAAAGAAAGCTGAGCACGGAAGAATTGATGCTTTTGAACTGTGGTGTTGGAGAAGACTCTTGAGAGTCCCTTGGACTGCAAGGTGATCCAACCAGTCCATCCTAAAGGAGATCAGTCCTTGGTGTTCATTGGAAGGACTGATGTTGAGGCTGAAACTCCAATACTTTGGCCACCTGATGTGAAGAGCTGAGTAATTGGAAAAGATCCTGATGCTGGGAAAGATTGAGGGCAGAAGGAGAAGGGGATGACAGAGGATGAGATGGTTGGATGGCATCATTGACTCGATGGACATGGGTTTTTCTGGACTCCGGGGGTTGGTGATGGACAAGGAGGCCTGGTGTGCTGTGGTCCATTGAGTCACAGAGAGTCGGACACAACTGAGTAAGTGACTGAACTGAACTGAACTGATTGGATCTTTGAAAAAGCTAGAGAGTTTCAGAAAAACATCTACTTCTGCCTTATTGACTACGACAAAACCTTTGACTGTGTGTATCACAACAAACTGTGGAAAATTCTTCAAAAGATGGGGATACTAGACCACCTTACCTGCTTCCTGATAAATCTGTATGCAGGTCAAGAAGCAACAGTTAGATCCAAACACGAAACAACAGAATGGTTCCAAATTGGGAAAGGAGTACATCAAAGCTGCATATTCTTATTTAACTTATATGAAGAGTATATCATGGGAAATGCTGCACTGGAGGAAGCACAAGCTGGAATCAAGATTGCCAGGAGAAATAGCAATAATCTTAGATATCCAGATGACATAACTCTTATTGCAGAAAGCAAAGAACTAAAGAGCCTCTAGATGAAATTGAAAGAGGAGTGTGAAAAAGTTGGCTTAGAACTCAACATTCAGAAAAATAAGATCATGGCATCTGGTCCCATCACTTAATGGCAAATAGATGGGGAAACAAAGGAAGCTCTGACAGATTTCATTTTTCTGGGCTCAAAAATCACTGCAGATGGTGACTTCAACCATAAAATTAAAAGATGCATGGCCCTTGGAAGAAAAGCTATGACAAAACTAGGCAGCATATTAAAAAACACAGGCATTACTTTGCCAACAAAGGTCCATCTGGTCAAAGCTGTGGTTTTTCCTGTAGTCATGTATGGATGAGAGCGTCGGACTGTGAAGAGAGCTGAGCATGGAAAAATTGATGCTTTTGAACTGTGGTGTTGGGGAAAACTCTGAGAATGCCTTGGACTGCAAGGTGATCCAACCAGTCCATCCTAAAGGAAATCAGTCCTGAATATTCATTGAAAGGTCTAATGCTGAAGCTGAAACTCCAATATTTTGGCCACGTGATGTGAAAAACTGACTTATTGTAAAAGATCCTGATGCTGGAAAATATTGAAGACAGGAGGAGAAGGAAGTGACAGAGGATGAGATGGTTGCATGGCATCATGGACTCGATGAACATGAGTTTGAGCAGGCTCAGGGAGTTGGTGATGGGCAGGGAATCCTGGCGTGCTGCAGTCCATGGGATTGCAAAGAACCAGACACATCTGAGCAACTGAACTGACTGGATATGTACAAAATGGAATGTTGGGTCTTGTAGTAGCTCTATTTTTCATTTTTTGAGAAATCCCCATACTGTTTTCCATAATTGCTCTCTCTACCAATTTATATTCCTTCAACAGTAAACAAGAGTTCTCTTTTCTCCACATTCTTAGTAGCACTTGTTTTCTCTTCTCTATTTGGTAAAAATCATTTTTACCAAAGTGAGGTAATATATCACTGTGGCTTTGGCTTGCATATTTTTGGTGACTAATGATGTTGAGCATCTTTTCAAGTACCAGTTTGCTATTTGCATATCATCTTTGGAAAAATATCTATTCAGTTTCCCTGTCAATTTTTTATTCAAATTGTTTTTCTTATTGACTTTTATAAGTTCTTCATATATTTCTTCATCTATATTAAATTTTAACCCATTTCTGATTTATGGTTTGCAAATATTTTCTCATGTTCTATAGGTTTCCTTTTCATTTTTTAAATTGCTTCTTTTGATATTCAAAGGCTTTTTAATTTTATATCATCCCACTGGATTTTTGCCTTTGTTGCTTGTGTTTTTGGTGTCATATCAAAAATAATTATTGCCAAAACCAAGATCAAAGAGCTTTTACCATACATTTTCTTTTATTAACTTTATAGTTTCAGGGCTTATGTTTAAGTCTTTAATTCATTTCGAGTTAAGTTTTGTGAGCAATATAAAGAAAAGAGTCTAATTTCATTCTTCTGCATGCACTTGTTCAGTTTTTCCAATATCGTTTATTGAAGAGACTATTGTTTCCCAACTACATATTCTTGGCTGCCTTGTCAAAATATTAGTTTACTCTATATGTGGACGTTTATTTCTGAGCTCTTGATTCTGTTCCATTGGTCTATTTTATGCATTTATTTTTATGATAACACCATAAGAATTTAATTACTATAGCCTTGTGGTATACTTTGAGCTTAGGACATGTGATGCCTCTGGTTTCGTTTTTCTTGGTATTGCTTGACTATATGAAGCACGTTGTGATTCAGTACACATTTTAGGATCCTTTTGGTATTTCTGTGAAAAAAAAAAGTCATTGGAATTTTGATAGAAATTTCATGAAATTCATAGAGGGCTTTGGGTATTATGATTTTGACAGTACTAATTCTTCCTATCCATAAACATGGGATATCTTTCCATTTGTCTGTTTCTTCAGTTTCTGTCATCAAGGTCTTGTAGTTTTCACTATGCAGATCTTTTACTTCCTTCATTAAGTTTACTTTTAAGTATTTTATTTTTTTTAATAATATAGTTAATGAAATTGTTTTTTCTGTATTTCTATTTCAGATATTCCCTTGCTAGTGTATTGAAATACATTTAATTTATGAATATCAATTTTATATCCTGCAACTTTACAGAATTCCTTAATTAATTCCAGTGTTTTTATTTCTTTTTTGGGCAAGTCTTTAGTCTTCAGGGTTTCCTATATACAGATTATATCATCTACCAGTAATGACAATTTTACTTCTTCCTTTCTAATAAGGATGACTTTTACTTCTTTATTCTGCTTAATTTCTCTAGCTAGAATTTTCAATACTATGCTAAATATGAGTGACGAGAGAGCAGGCATCCTTCTCTTGTTTCTGATCTTAGAGAAAAAGTTTTCAATCTTTCTAAGTAGAGTATGATGCTTGCTCTGATTTTGTTTTGTATTGCCTTAATTATAATTATACTGAAGTGTGTTTTTTCTATGCCAAGTTTGTTGAGGGTTAGTATCATGAAAAGATGTTGGATTTTATACAATACTTTTTGTGCATCAATTCATGTAATTATATAATTTTAAAATTTTATATATATATATAATTATATAATCTTAATCTTTCACTGTGTCAGTATGATGGTGCTGGTGGTTTAATCACTAAGTTGTGCCTCACTCTTGAGATCCAGTGTACTATAGCCCACCAGGGTCGTTTGTCCATGGAGTTTTCCAGGCAAGAATATTGGAGTGGGTTGCCATTCCTTCTCCAGTGGACCTTCCTAACCTAGGGATTGAACCTGCATCTCCTCCCTTGGCAGGTGGATTATTTACCGCAGAGCCACCAGGGAATCCTCTTAGTGTGGTATTTCACATTTATTGATTTGTTTATATTAAATGACTCTTCCATCTCAAGGATAAACTGATTTTATTATGGTGTATGATCCGTTCAATGTGTTGTTGAATTCAATTTGCTAATATTTTGTTGAGAATTGTGGCATCTCTATTCATCAGGGATGCTGATTTATAATTTTCTGGTAGTATCTTTATCTGGCTTTTCATTTGGGTAACACTGGCAATGTATAATGATTTTAAGAATGTTTCCTCTTCTATAATTTTTGGAAGAGTTTGGTGTTTAAATATTTTAGCTGAATTCATCAGGGAAATCATTTGGTCTTAGGCTTTTCAGTATTGGGAGGTTTTTGATTATTGATTAAGTCTCCCTTACTACTTACAGGTCTCGTCATATTTTCTGTTTCATGATTCAGCCCTAGAAGTTTGTATGTTTTAGGAATTCATTTCCTTTAGATTATAAGATTTGTTGGCATTATTTGTTCATAGTAATCTCTTATAGCAGTTGCAATGTCTCCTCTTTTGTTTATAGATTTATTTCAATCTTCTCTTTTTTTCTTGTTAGGGTAGCTAAGGATTTGGCAATTTTTATCTTTTCAAAATATCTTAGTTTCATTGATCTTTTCTATTGTGTTTCTTTTCTCTCTTTCTTTATTTCAACTATCTGTTGTTATTTCTGCTCTTTTTGGCCTTTTTTTTTTTTTAGTTCTTGAGGTGTAAATTTAGGTTGTTCTTTGAAATGTTTCTTTTTTCTTAATATATGCATTTTTATTATAAACATCCCTCTAAGACCTGCTTTTGCAACATACCATAGGTTTTGATTTGTTGTTCTTCAATTTTCACTTGTTTCAATATATTTCTTGATTTTGCTTTTGCTTTCTTCTTTGACTTATTAGTTGTTAAAGAGTGTGTTGTTTAGTTTTCACATGTTTGTAAACTTTCAAACTTTCCTCTTTGTTTGATTTCTAATTTCATATCATTGTGGTTGTAAAAGATACTTGGTATGATTGCAATCTTCATAAATTTCATAAAACTGTTTTGTGGCCTATCATAATTCATCTTGGAGAATGCTCCATGTATGCTTGAGAATATGCATTCTACTGCTCATGGATGAGATGTTTTGTATATGTTTGTTAGGTATGTTTGGTTTAAAGTATGGTCAAGTCTAATATTTTCTTGTGGTTTTTCTATCTGAATGATATATCCATTGTTGGGATATTGAAGCCTATTATTATCATATCATTTTCCATTCATCAATGTGAGTGGATCTCATAAACCTAAGCCTGAGTTAAAGTATGCAAAAGTAATATATTTTTCCATTTGTATCTCAGTAAATAGTAAACAAACAAATTCAAATATAGTGTTAATACGTTACATGTCTAAAGGGAAAGAAACCCAAGCAGAAAAGTAAAGCAAGAGTACTATTGAGTACCATAAAGAGTACTTTAAATCAGGACAAGTATCTTCACTGAAAGAATAGGTAAGTGGAGTAAATTGGAGGTGACAGAAGTGGACTTTCAGGCTGCTAGCATTTTCTATTTCTTGACTTAATACTTACATGAATTTTTACTTTATGATAAATCATTTGACTAAAAAATTTAGTTTTGCACCCTTATATAAATGTATTTTATATCTCATAATATAAGATGGTAAAAGAAACACAGCTAAATTATACCTATGTTGGAAAGAATAAAACTCAAATACTTTCATGATTGTTTGCATAGCAAAATTAGGTAGGTTAACCAGTTTAGAAATAAAGGCAATTAACATGCTATCTTCAAAATGTACTGCCATTGGTTATGAACTTAGGAGTGTTCTTCTCTCTTAGGATGCATTTGGAAATGTGTTAAGGCATTTTTAGTTGTTACAATTACCAGTGCTACTGTCATGTATTACTGTGAGGCCTAAGATGTAATCATTGTCTAATAAATAGAATAGTGTGACAGAACAAATCACTGCCCTGCTCCAAATGTCAACAGCATCTTTCAGGAATTGTAAATTAAGCTAAGATGATGTGGCAAAATTTTTTCATGGATTATATATAGCCAGATATGTTGTAAGTTATTCTATAAAAGACATATATGCTTAGTGTTACAAATGATCAGTCTGTGTATTTGCATTATGTATAGCCCATACTCATCAGCAAATTATTTTTATTTATTGATGGACTTTTTTTGAGAGAATTGTATTAACAGCAGATAACTATAGCTAAAGCTTTGTCCTGGTTAAAGGTCAGAGATATAAATGAATACAGACAGTATAGATTTGTGTATCTGAAGAATATCATTTTAAAAATAGGATGGCTTCATTTATTTTAGTCCAGGCTATGTTTTATGTTATTGTTAAAAAATCTTCACATTTTAATACTTTGGGTAATTTTCAAAAGATTATAGTTTCACAGCGTATATAAGAGTGTGGCTAAACTCCTAAATACATAAAAGTAGATTTCTATAACAATCTTGCTTCCTCAATTAGTCTAACATTTTAATATACATGGGACCTCCTAAATCTCCTCAAATAAACTATGGTAAGCAAAAAGCATTTGTGCTGTTTTTAAGCCTTCTTAAAATACTTATTTTCAACTTAATGGAAATTTATTTTATGTGAATTTTTATTCCTCAGCTTTATTATATCTACTTGCTAACATTTTAAAGGTTCTTTAATGACAATGCTTACAAATTTATTAGTTTTATGGATGGACATGACTGAGTGACTGAACTGCACTGATGGCTACTTTATTTAAATTTTTCCCATAAATGTTATTTAGTATTATAACTACATTATTCTGAGATAAATTTATTATGCTGACACATGATTATATTTTATATACTTTTCATTATTGCATAAAAGTGATTGCTTCAAATTTATCATCAATTAAAATTATTTTTCCTTGTAGTATTATTTATTTTAAAGTCTACTTTGTCTGATATGAGGATTGCTACTCCAGCTTTCTTTGCTTTCCATTTGCATAGAATATATTTTTTCATCCTCCCAGTTTCAGTCTGTATGTGTCTTTAGGTCCAAATTGTGTTTCTTGTAGACAATAATATATATACATGGGTCTTGTTTTTGTATCCATTCAGCCAGCCTGTGTCTTTTGGTTGGAGCATTTAATTCAGTTGCATTTAAAGTAATTATTGATATATATGTTCTTATTGCCATTTCCTTAATTGCTTGGAGTCTGTTTTTGTAGATCTTTTTCTAACACATATATTTGAATCTAGAAAGATAGTACCAAATTATTTATTTTCAGGGAAGCAGTGGAGAAACAGACATAGAGAACAGACTTATGGACATGGGGAGAGGGGATGAGAGGTTGAGATGTATGGATAGAGTAACATGGAAACTTATATTACCGTATGTAAAATAGATAGCCAATGGGAATTTGCTGTATGGCTCAGGAAACTCAAACAGGGGCTCTGTAGCAACCTAGAGGGGTGGGATGAGGAGGGAGATGGGAGGGAGGTTCAAGAGGGAGGGGGCATATGTATACCTATGGCTGATTCATGTTGAGGTTGGACAGAAAACAACAAAATTCTGTAAAGCAATCAATTATCTTTGGTTTAAAAAATTAATAAATTAAAAATATATTTTCCTTAACAAATTTTATCAAATGCAAAATGAGATGACCTCGGAAATACAACTGATAAATATATCTTAACAAGAAATATTAATATCTTTATTCTTTAAAGAAAGAATAAAGTTCAACACAGCTCAGAAAATCTATGGAAAACCAGGAAAGCTGTTAGTCAACAGAAGATATTTATTAAGCAATCACTGAGCCGATTCCTGATTTGATGGCTTTCCTTCTTTAGCATGTGATTTTAATCTAATTCCCATCAGCCAAAATTTTACCTGCTTTTATATTACATTCATTTAAATAAAAATAATCACCTTTATGTGACTATCATAAGGAGGGATCTACATGAAGTATAGAACACAGTCTTCTTATTTCAGAAGTTGACATATGGATATTTCCTGGGAAATGTTTGGCCAAAGATCAAAGGAGATTCACATTTCTTTTCCAGTATAAAAGTCATAGGAGGAAGAAGTGAGAGAGATTTAAAGCTCATATGTTGGCTTAGAAGAAGCAGATTTTCACTATTTAAAGAGAGCCACATGGCAGGAAATGTCAGGTACCTGGTATCTAAGAGTGGCCCTAGTTCATAGCTGGCAATAAACTAGAGACCTTAGTCCTATATCTGAAATTGACTTAATTTTTCCAACAGCCAAGTAAACTTGGAATAGAACTCCAAGCTCCATGAAGAATCACAGCCTAGATGACACCTTAATTGTAGCCTTATGAGACCCTGACCAGTGGACACAGTCACACATTGTCCGACTTGAAGATAATAAGTGTGAATTGTTTTAAATAGCTAAATTTGTAGCAACCTGTTACTATAGGGATGGAAAAAACCCTGTAAGCCATAGTCAACTATAGTTATTGGGACACTGACTTGGACAGATCTCGAGGTATTCTAGCCCAGGGAGAATGTTAGAAAAATAAAGCTATAAACGTTTTGTGTTATAGGCTGCATTATGTCCCTCCAAAATTTGTGTTGAAGTTCTAATCCCCATACATCAGAATTCCATTGTGTTTGGAGATAGAGCCTTTAAAGAGGTAGTTAAGGTTAAATGAGGCCATATAGGTGGGCCCTAATCCAATATGACTGGTCTTCTCATAAGAAAAGGTAATTAGGACACAGATAGGGCACAGAGGGAAGACTGTGAAAATGCATGGAGAAGGTGGACTCAGGAGAAATCAAACAAGCCAACAGTTTGATCTCAGGTATCCAGTCTCCAGAACTACGAGAAAATAAATTTCTGTTGTTTAAGCCACCCAGACTGTGATACTTTTCTATGACAACCCTAATAAACTACTATAATAGGTAAAAGTCAATATGGCACTTTTTTCCTGTTCAGCTTGCATTATACCTACAGAGTTATATTTATATATTTATTCATCTAATCCACAGTTGATTCCTTTTAGTTTAATTTTTAATACCAGTAATTGTTTTCTTCAGCTCTATTTTGTTCTTATGTACTTTCTTTTTGTTAAAGTCCTCACTGTGCTCATCCATTCTTCTCTCAAGTTCATTGAACAGCTTTATGATCATTACCTTGAACTCTTTGTTGGGTAGATTGATTATCTCCTGTTCATTTAGTTCTTCTGGGATTTTATCCCATTCCTTTCTTTGAAACATCAGTCCAGTTCAGTCACTCAGTCCTGTCTGACTCTTTGTGAACCCATGGACTGCAGCACACCAGTCTTCCCTGTCCATCACCAACTCTCAGAGCCTGGTCAAACTCATGTCCATTGAGCCTGTGATGTCATCTAACCATCTCATCCTCTGTCATATCTAATAATTAAAAAATAGAAAACACAGAGTCAGGCAATTTTGCCTGACTCTGTGTTTTCTATTTTTAAGTATGATAGGTCCACTATGTTTCCTGACCTTGGAGAGGTGGCCTTATGCAGGAGATATACTATGGAGCCCACTGGCACAATCTTTTTTGATCACCATAACTAAATGCTGTAAGATTTTCCCTTATGTGGTCTGTATGGGCCCTTTTGTTATGATGGTTTCAAACTTTATTGGATGCTGGTAGGCAGGGCTAGCCCCCAACTGGGTGCTAGTCCTTGCTAAATATAGAGGCTGCTGGCTCTCTGTGGGTGTATTAATGACTTATCATCACTGGCTACACAATCCAGGGAGTCTTAGAACTGGTGCCACCTACTGGTGTGTGGGACCATATTCTGAGGCAGCTGACTGCAGTGCTTAGGAAGTCATGATACTGGTGCTGGCCTGTTCTTGGGTGGGGCCTGATCCTGGTATATCCCAAGAGTGATACAGACCTGCTGGTGTGAAACACCATGTCCTAGGGTGACTGAATGTGGTTTTGGGGTGTCAAAGCTGGTATGGACCTGCTGGTGTTTGGGGCTATATGACTATGCAACTGGGGGTGCTTGGCTTGAGATGTCCCTTGAACTGTGTTGACTGGCTGGGTCCTGGCACAAATAAGCTAGAGGGAGGTTTCCAAAATGATGCTTGCCAGCCCCAGTGTCTTCATGGTAGAATGAACTCCTCAAAATGGCTACCACTAGTGTCTATATCCGGAGAAGGCAATGGCACCCCACTCCAGTACTTTTGCCTGGAAAATCCCATGGATGGAGGGGCCTGGTAGGCTGCAGTCCATGGGGTCACTAGAGTCGGACACGACTGAGCGACTTCACTTTCACTTTTCACTTTCCTGCATTGGAGAAGGAAATGGCAACCCACTCCAGTGTTCTTGCCTGGAGAATCCCAGGGATGGCGGAGACTGGTGGGCTGCCGTCTATGGGGTCGCACAGAGTTGGACACGACTGAAGCTTCTTAGCAGCAGCAGCAGCAGTGTCTATATCTCCAGGGTGAGTGCCAGTTGCCTCCTGCCTCTCCTAGAGGCACTCCAAGATCAGCAAGTGAGTCTGACTCAGGCTGCATTCAAATTACTACTTCTGAATTGGGTCTCAGGGTGTGAGATTTTGCATACACCATTTAATGATGGGGTCTATGAATCATTCAGCTCCCTGAATGCAAGCCCCACTGGCCTTTAATACCAACTGTTCTAGGGCCTCATTCTCCTGATTCAGGACTCTGATGTGGGGGAAACTTGCAGCATGAAAATCTCCTTTATGGAGCTTGTACCCCTCACTCCTTGGGGAGAATGTCTAAAATTATGCTTACCCTCCATTTATGACTCACTTGCCTAGGGATCTGGGACTTGAGTATATTGTGTTTTTGACTTTCCTACCCACCTCATTGTGGTTCCTTCCTTATATCTTTACTAGTAGAAGTTCCTTTCTGCTAGTCTACTGGTCATTCTAGTAGGTATTTGCTCTATAAATTGCTGTAATGTTAGTATGCTAGTGGGAAAGGGTGAAATAAGAGTCTTCCTACTTGACTATCCTGGCCACTCTTAATTTTTTTTACAATTTATTTAGGTGTTTTTTTTTAATTATTTATTTTTTATTGAAGGATAATTGCTTTACTGAATTTTGCCATTTTCTGTCAAACATCATCATGAATCAGCCATAAGTATACATATACCCTCTCCCTTTTGAGACTCCCTCCTATCTCCCTCCCCATCCCACCCCTCTAGGTTGATACAGAGCCACTGTTTGAGTTTCCTGAGCCAACAGCAAACTCCCATTGGTTGTCTATTTTACATATGGTAATGTAAGTTCCCATGTTACTCTTTCCATACAGCTTACTCTCCCCTTCCCTCTTCCCCATGTCCGTAAGTCTATTCTCTATGTGTGTTTCTCCATTGTTGCCCTGTAATTAAATTATTCAGTACCATTTTTCTAGATTCCATATATATGTGCTAGAATATGGTATTTATCTTTCTTTCTCTGACTCACTTCACTCTGTATAATAGTTTCTAGGTTCATACACCTCATTAGAACTGACTCAAATATGTTTCTTTTTATGCCTGAGTAATATTCCATTCAGAGAAGGCAATGGCAACCCACTCCAGTACTCTTGCCTGGAAACTCCCATGGATGGAGGAGCCTGATGGGCTGCAGTCCATGGGGTCGCTAAGAGTCAGACACAACTGAGTGACTTCACTTTCACTTTTCACTTTCATGCACTGGAGAAGGATATGGCAACTCACTCCAGTATTCTTGCCTGAAGAATCCCAGGGATGGGAGAGCCTGGTGGGCTGTTGTATATGGGGCTGCATGGAGTCAGACATGACTGAAGCGATTTAGCAGGAGCAGCAGCAGCAGCAATATTCCATTGTGTATATACACCACAACTTCTTTATCCATTCATCTGTCGATGGACATCTAGGTTGCTTCCATGTTCTAGCTATTGTAAATAGTGTTGCAATGAACAATGGCATACATGTGTTTCTTTCAATTTTGGTTTCCTCAGGGTATATATCTAGGAGTGGGATTGCTGGGTCCTATGGTGGTTTTATTTATAGTGTTTTAAGGAATCTCCATACCATTTTCCATAGTGGTTGTATCAATTTACATTCCCACCAGCAGTGAAAGAGTGTTCCCTTTTCTCCACACCCTTTCCAGCATTTATTGTTTGTAGACTTTTTGTTGAGGGCCATTATAACCGGTGTGAGGTGATATCTCACCTCACATTGTAGTTTTGATTTGCATTTCTCTAATAATGAGCAATGTTGAGCATCTTTTCATGTGTTCGTTAGCCATCTGTATGTCTTCTTTGGAGAAATATCTGTTTAGGTATTTTTCCAACTTTTTGATTCTGTTGTTTGTTTTTCTGGTATTGAGTTGTATGAGCTGCTTGTATATTTTGGAAATTAATCCTTTGTCACTTGCCTCATTTGCTATTATTTTCTCCTATTCTGAAGGTTGTCTTTTCACCTTGCTTATAGTTTGCTTTACTATGTAAGAGCTTTTAAGTTTATTCAGGTTCCTTTGTTTACTTTTCTTTTTACTTCCATTACTCTAGGAGGTGGGTCATAGAAGATCTTGCTTTGATTTATGTCATCAAGCGTTCTGCCTATGTTTTCCTCTAAGAGTTTTATGATTTCTGGTCTTACATTTAGGTTGTTAATCCATTTTGAGTTTAACTTTGTGTATGGTATTAGGAAGTGTTCTAATTTTATTCTTTTAAATGTAGCTGTCCAGTTTTCAGAGCATCATTTATTGAAGAGGCTGTCTTTGTCTCATTGTATATTCTTGCCTCTTTGATCAACAATAAGTTACCCATAGGTACATGAGTTTATTTCTGGGCTTTCCATATTGCTCCATTGGTCTATATTTCTGTTTTTGTGCCAGTACCATACTGTCTTGATGACTATAGTTTTGTAGTATAATTTGAAGTCAGGAAGGTTGATTCCTCCAGCTCCATTCTTCTTTCTCAAGGGTGTTTTGAATATTTGGGGTCTTTTGTGCTTCCATATTAATTGTGAATTTTTTTAATTCTAGTTCTGTGAAAAATGTCATTGGTAATTTGATAGGGATTGTGTTAAATCTGTAGATTGCATTTGGTCCTATAGTCATTTCCCCTATATTGATTCTTCCTACCCGGCAAATTGAACATCTCTCCATCTGTTTATGTTGTCTTTGATTTCTTTCATTAGTGTCTTATAATTTTCTGTGTACAGTTCTTTTGTCTCCTTAGGTAAATTTATTCCTAGGTATTTAATTCTATGTGTTGCAATGGTGAATGAGATTGATTCCTTAATTATTCTTTCTGATTTTTCATTGTTAGTATATAGAAATGCAAGTGATTGTGTATTGATTTTGTATCCTGAAACTTTGCTAAATTCACTGATTAGCTCTAGTCATTTTCTGATTCTATCTTTAGGGTTTTCTATGTACAGTATCATGCCATCTGCAAACAGTGAGAGCTTTACTTCTTTTCCGATCTGGATTCCTTTTATTTCTTTTTATTCTCTGATTGCTATAGCTAGGACTTCCAGAACTATGTTGAATAATAGTGGTGAAAGTGGACACCCTTGTCTTGTTCCTGATCTCAGGGGGAATGCTTTCAGTATTTTACCATTGAGAATAATGTTTGCTGCAGGCTTATCACATATGGCCTTTACTATGTTGAGGTGGGTTCCTTCTACGCCCATTTTGTGAAGAGTTTTAATCATAAATATCAACAACCTTAGATATGCAGATGACACCACTCTTATGGCAGAAAGTGAAGAGGAACTAAAAAGCCTCTTGACGAAAGTGAAAGTGGAGAGTGAAAAAATTGGCTTAAAGCTCAACATTCAGAAAACAAAGATCATGGCATCTGGTCTCATCACTTCATGGGAAATAGATGGGAAAACAGTGGAAACTGTGTCAGACTTTATTTTTGGGGGCTCCAAAATCACAGCACATGGTGATTGCAGCCATGAATTTAAAAGACGCTTACTCCTTGGAAGGAAAGTTATGACCAACCTAGATAGCATATTGAAAAGCAGAGACATTACTTTGCCAACAAAGGTTCATCTAGTCAAGGCTATGGTTTTTCCTGTGGTCATGTATGGATGTGAGAGTTGGACTCTGAAGAAGGCTGATCGCTGAAGAATTGATGCTTTTGAAGTCTGGTGTTGGAGAAGACTCTTGAGAGTCCCTTGGACTGCAAAGAGATCCAACCAGTCCATTCTGAAGGAGATTAGCCCTGGGATTTCTTTGGAAGGAATGATGCTAAAGCTGAAACTCCAGTGTTCTGGCCACCTCATGTGAAGAGTTCACTCATTGGAAAAGACTCTGATGCTGGGAGGGATTGGGGGCAAGAGGAGAAGGGGACGACAGAGGATGAGATGGCTGGATGGCGTCAATGACTCGATGGACTTGAGTCTGAGCGAACTCCGGGAGTTGGTGATGGACAGGGAGGCCTGGCATGCTGCAATTCATGGGGTCGCAAAGAGTCAAACACGACTCAGTGACTGAACTAAACTGAACTGAATCATAAATGGGTGCTGAATTTTGTCAAAGGCTTTTTCTGCATCTATTGAGATGATCATATGGTTTTTATCTTTCAATGTGTTAATATGGTTTATCACATTGATTGATTTCCATATATTGAAGAATCCTTTCATCCCTGGAATAAACCCAACTTGATCATAGTGTATGAGCTTTTCAATGTGTTGTTGAATTCTGTTTGCTAAAATTTTGTTGAGGATTTTTGCATCTATGTTCAGCAGTGATATTGGCCTGTAGTTTTCTTTTTGTTGTGTTATCTTTTCCTCGTTTTGGTATCAGGGTGATGGTGGCCTCATCGAATGAATTTGGAAGTGTTCCTTCCTCTGCAATTTTTTGAAAGCGCTTTAGAAGAATAGGCATTAGCTCTTCTCTAACTGTTTGATATAATTCTCTTGTGAATCCAACTGGTGCTGGGCTCTTGTTTTCTTGGGAGATTTTTGATCCCAGCTTCAGATTCAGTGCTTGTAGTTGGGTTTTTTCCTGGTTCAGTCTTGGAAGCTTCAACTTTTCTAAGAAGCTGTCCATTTCTTCTAGGTTATCTATTTTATTGCCATATAGTTGTTTATACTAGTCTCTTGCAATGCTTGGCATTTCTCCATTTT
Organism: Bubalus bubalis; assembly: GCF_019923935.1. Lineage (NCBI taxonomy): Eukaryota > Metazoa > Chordata > Mammalia > Artiodactyla > Bovidae > Bubalus > Bubalus bubalis. The sequence goes on from NC_059181.1 coordinate 103,170,401, forward strand.
TTTTTTTTTTGTAACCTATTCCTTTTTATTTCTAATTTTGTTGATTTGATTCTTCTGGTTTTTGTTTTTTTTTTTTTTTTCTTGATGAATCTGGCTAAGGGCATGTCAATTTTGTTTATCTTCTCAAAGAACCAGCTTTTAATTTTATCAATTTTTACTACTGTTTCTTTCATATCTTTTCCATTTATTTCTGCTTGGATCTTTATGATTTCTTTCCTTCTATTATTTTTTTTTATTCTTCTTTTTCCAGTTGCTTTTGGTGTAAATTTGGCTGTCTATTTTATGTTTTTCTTGTTTCTTGAGGTAGGATTGTATTGCTATAAACTTCCCTCTTAGTAGTGCTTTTGCTGCATCCCATAGGTTTTGAGTTGTCATGTTTTCATTGTCATTTGTTTCTAGAAATTTTTCTTATCTCCCTTTTGATTTCTTCAGTAACCTATTGGTTATTTAGAAACTTGTTGCTTAATCTCTATGTATTTGTGTTTTTTACAGTGTTTTTCTTGTAATTGATATCTAGTCTCATAGCATTGTGGTCGGAGAAGATGCTTGATATGATTTCAGTTTTCTTAAATTCACTGAGGTTTGATTTTTGACCCAAGATGTCATCTATTCTGGAGAATGTTCCATGTGCCCTTGAGAAGAGGATGCATTCTTCTGCATTTGGATGGAATGTCCTGAAGATATCAATGAGATCCGTCTTATCTAATGTATCATTTAAGACTGTGTTTCCTTATTAATTTTCTGTTTTGGTGATCTCTCCATTGGTGTGAGTGGGATGTTAAAGTCTCCTACTATTATTGTGTTACTGTCAATTTCCCCTTTTATGTCTGTTAGTGTTTGTCCTATGTATTGAGGTGCTCCTATGTTGGTTGCATAGATATTTGTGATTTCTATGTCTCCCTCTTGGATTGATCCCTTGATCATTATGTAGTGTCCTTCTTTATCTCTTGTAATCTTCTTTATTTTAAGGTATATTTTGTCTGATATGAGGATTACTACTCCAGATTTCTTTCGCTTCCCATTTGCATGAAATATATTTTTCCATCCTCTCACTTTTTCAGTCTATATGTGTCTTGAGGTCTGAAGTGAGTTTCTTGTAGACAGCATATATATATGGGTCTTGTTTTGGTATCCATTCAGCCAGTCTGTGTCTTTTGGTTGGAGGATTTAATCCATTTAATTTATTTATAATTGGAGGATAATTGCTTTACTATATTGTGTTGGCTTCTGCCATACAACAACATAAATCCGCTGTAAGTTTACATGTGTCTCCACCTTCTTGAATCTCATTCCCACCTGCCTCCCCATCCCACCTCTCTAGGTTTTCACAGAGTGATGTATTGAGCTCCCTGTGTTGTACAGAAACTTTCCACTAGCTATCTATTTTACATATGGTAATGTATATGTTTCTATGCTGTTTTCTCAGTTTCACCTACCCTTAAAACAAATAAATGTATTCTTTTGAAATTGAGTTGTATGAGCTGTTTATAAATTTCCGATAGTAACTCCTTATTCATCATATCATTTGCAAATATATTCTCCCATTCATTAGGTTGTGTATTGGTTTTGTCAATGGCTTCTTTTGCTGTACAAAGCTTTTAAGGTTAATTAGGTCCCATTTGTTTATTTTTGTTTTCATTACTCTAGCAGACGCATCCAAAAATATACTACTGCAATTTATTTCAAAGAGTGTTATGTCTATGCTTTATTCTAAGAGTTTTAGACTATGCTATCTTACATATCGGTGTTTAATCCACTTTAAGTTTATTTTTGTATATGATGTTAGAGAATGTTCTAGTTTCATTAATTTCCACATACTTTTCCAATTTTCCCTACACCACTTATTTAAGAAATTGTCTTTTCTCCATTGAACATTCTTGCCTCCTTTGTTGTAGATTAATTGACCATAGGTGCATGGGCTTGTTTCTGGGCTTTCTATCCTGTTCCATTGATCTATATTTCTGTTTTCTTTTGTCAGGACCCTATCGTTTTGATAATTGTAGGTTTTTAATACAGTTGGAAGTCAGAGAGCTTGATTTCTCCAGCTCTATTTATCTTTCTCAGGATTGCTTTGGTTACTCAGGATATTTGGTACTTCCATATAAATTTAGAATTTTTATTCTAGTTCTAAGGAAAATGCCATTGATAATATAATAGTGATTATACTGAATCTGTAGATTGCCTTGTGTAGTACAGTCATTTTTGAAAATATTGATTCTTCCAATCAAAAGGCATGATATATCTTTCCATATGTTTACATCATGTTTAATTTCATCAGTGCCTGATGGTTTTCCGAGTACAGATCTTTTGCCTCCATAGGTACATTTATTCCTAGGTGTTTTATTCTTTTTGATATGATGATAAATTGGACTGCTTCCTTAATTTCTCTTTCTAATCTTTCATTGTTAGTGTATAGAAATGGAAGGGGTTTCTGCACGTTAATTTTGTATCCTCCAACTTTACTAAATTCATTGATGAGCTGCAGCAGTTTTATGGTAGCACGTTTAGAAATTTTTATATATCAGTCAGTTCAGTTACACAATCATGTCCAATTCTGTGTGACCCCATGAACTGCAACACGCCAGGCTTCCCTGCCCAACATCACCTCCTGTAGCTTGTGCAAACTCATTTCTATCAAGTCAGTAATTCCAGCCAACCTTCTCATCCTCTGCTGTCCCCTTTTCCTCCTGCCTTCATCTTTCCCAGCATCAGCATCTTTTCTAAGGAGTCAATTCTTCACATCAGGTGGCCAAAATATTGGAGCTTCAGCATCAGTCCTTCCAATCAATATCCAGGACTGATTTCCTTTACAATTGACTGGTTTGATCTTGCAGTCCAAGGGATTCTCAATAGTCTACTCCAACACCTGAGCTTGAAAGTATCCATTCTTCAGCGCTTAGCTTTTTTATGGCCCAATTCTCACATCCGTACATGACTCATGGGAAAACCAAAGCTTTGACTAGGTGGACCTTTGTCAGCAAAGTAATGTCTCTGCTTTTTCATATGCTGTCTAGGATGGTCAAAGCTTTTCTTCCAAGGAGCAAGTGTCTATTAATTTCATGGCTGCAGTGCCCAGATGCAGTGATTTTGGAGCCCCCAAATTAGTCTCTCACTGTTTCCCCATCTATTTGTCATGAAGTGATGGGGCAGGATACCATGATCTTAGTTTTTCTTTTTCTTGGGGATGTTTTGATCACTGCCTCTATATATAGAGTCATGTATTCTGAAAACAATCCAATCAAAAAATAGGAAGTGGATCTAAATAGACACTTCTCCAAAAAGACACACGAAGTGGCATTAGTTTTCTTAATGAAATAGAAGAGATTAAATTATCTGGATAAGACTTCCTTGGAAGAATGCCTTTTCTGAGCTGAAGGCTTTCAGGAAATTATACAATGTAACTCGGCTGTCTACTGATATAGTTGAAACCTGTAGACCTTCGGTATGAAGTTAGCAATAAAACTTTGTATTACTACAGCACTTGAAATTACAATGAAATGCTATTTTTCAACTTAATGGAGTAGTTTACAGCTACATCTTTCAAATAGCTTAGTAGATAAGTTTTGCTTAAATAGTCTAGCATTTAATATCTGGTTGCCTTCAATATGATATATATACATACATGTATTTAGATTTTCATCAATATACACAATTACCTATTCATAATGTGGGTCTGATATCAGGATAATGCATTATTATTTAACATATGACATTAAAATATCAGACTATCCTGATGAGCAAAAGATAATATGAAAGTCATTTTTAAAAAGATAGTATGAACATTGTGAACGTTCGGAATTACTAACAATGCTAATTATAATCAGCATTCAGTTGAAATGCATGTTTAACTATTCATAAAAAGAAATTCAAAGCTTGAAAATTGGACTTGGAAAATTATGCTTTTTGTTTTAGCATCTATTGTATATTAATTTTTTCCCCTTTGTTGCTAATTTTAAATAGAAGTATTGGGTTGTCCAAAAAGTTCTTTCAGATTTTTACATGACATCTTACAGAAAAACCCAAATGAAATTTTGTACAACCCAATATAATATATACTTATAAAAGTGAACAAAACATAAGTGTATTAGCTCGTTGAATTTTCAAAATGTAAAATCTTCTGTGTAACCACCACCTAGACTAAAAATGAAACATTAGTAACATGAGTACTTTGTCTTATCCTTCTTAGTCTTCTGCCTTGACAGGGTAACAAGTATACTGAGATCTCTCTGCATATATTAATTTTGCCTATTTTTGAACTTGATATGATTCACACACACTGAAATAAATAATCTCTTTATCCAACATTAAACTTATGTGGTCCTTCATCATTTTGTGTAGTTGTAGACCATTATTTAATGTTAATGTGTTGAATTTCATTTGATTAAGAAACTACAATCTACTTTTCTTATCTCACGGAAATTATACAATGTTATTTTTATCTGCTAATAAAATTTTGGGTTAAATCTAGTTTTAGGTTATTAAATAGTGCTACTGTGAGCATTACTGTAAATATCTTTGGCTTAATATATACATTTATTGGGTAGATACCTAGGAGTAGAATTGAAAGGTCATGGAATATGCATTCAATTTAGTATATACTAACAGCTTTCCAAACTGAGTATACAAATATATACTCCAATAACATCTGTGATAATTTTAGTTGATATGAATCAGTATCAAGGCTTCATATTGTCATTTTTTTACATCTCAGAAATTCTAATGAGTGTAATATTCTATGCTTTAACTCTATAAAGACTAATACAGTTGAATAGTGGTCTTACAGTAACTTTTTTTTAATCCCCATTTGAGTATTGTGGGTTTTATTTTTTTTTTGATTGAGTATCCATCATTTTATTATTGAATTATTGTTCTTCATATATAATGGATATGGGTCCTTTGTCAAATATATGAATTGCAATTATATTCTTCCAGTCTACGTTTGGCTTTTCATTTTCTTAATACTAATTTAGATAAAAGAGAAGATCTTAATTTAATGTAGTACAATTCACCTTTTTCCCATTTATAGTTACTACTTTTTATCCTATTAAATGCCTTTGTCAGCTTCCAGTTCATGAAGAAATTTTATTATTTAATATAAGCACTTTATTATTATACCTGTTACATTTAAACAATCCATTAAGAATTGATATTTGTACATGGTATGAAGTCGAGGTTGAAATTCTTTTATTCCAATCAATTGAGTCTTCTTTTATTAAAAAGAACACCCTTTCTTCAGGCACTGCAGTATTATATTTGCTATAAATCAAGTGAATCTATATGTGAGATGATTTTTGAACTCTATCCTGTTCCATTTGTCTATTTTTGCCCTCCCCAGGTTTGCCCATTTAGTATCCTGGGCCTGGGACATTCCCTCTTATAGAGTTTGGCTGCTTCTTGTTTATTAGGAGAAATCATTCCCTGTGTTAGGTATGCAGTGAACTTCTTTGTACTGCTTATATGTGTGCATTATATAGTCCCTGGCCAGCCTCATTAATACATCTTCCCTCCATGGGGAAGGAATGGAATCTTTGCCTACATGGCAAGTGGTTTCATCAATCCATAGCCCTGCATCAACTATCAGGAGAGACCCACTGACCACAGGGACCCAGTGCACATGACAAACGCTTATCTTGTTGAGTCTTTTCTCCTTTCTTTGATTAAAGTGTTGTTCCAGGAGCACTTTGCGTATTGAATCTGCTTTGGCAAATCCAAATCCATAGACCAAGGTAAGTGGGCTCCTTCTACAAATGGTAGGCATTTTATACTGTTTGCCTTTTTCTGTGAGATGAGAATTCTTACCTTGTATCAGTAGCTAGATCTTCCTGCTTGAAAACCACTTGGGTTTGGCAATAACTTTTAGATATGACACAAAAGACAGAATTCATAAAAGAAAAAAAATTAAAAGTTGGACTCTATTAAAATGAAAATTTCTGTTCTGTGTAAGATATTGTCAACAGGATGAGAAGACAAGCCAAAGGCTTGGAGAATATATTTACAAAAGACATATTGGATAACCAACTGTCATTCAAAATAATACAAATATCACTTAAAGCTCACAATAAAAAGGATACAACCTAACTAAAAAAGAAGGCAAAGTATCTGAACAGATACCTCACCAAAGGAAATATTCAGCATATGAAAATATGAAGAACATCAAATGTCATCAGGGAATTGCAAACTAAAACAACATTGAGCGAATTCCCTGGCAGTCCAGGGCTTAGGACTTCATTCTCTTACTGCTGAGGGCCTGGGCTCAATCCTTGGTTGGGGAACTAGTATCACATCAGATGCATGGTACAGTCAAAAAATCAATTTTAAAAAATTCTTAAAAAAAAGAACATTGAGATACCTCTAAATATATATTAAAATAATATAAAACCAAAACACTGACAACGCCAAATGCTGGCAAGGAACCCTCATTCGTTGTTGGTGGGAATGCAAAATGGTCAAGACACTTTGGAAGACAGTTTGGCAATTTCTTACAAAACTAAACATACTCTTACCACACGGTCCAGCAATCACAGTTCTTCGTATGCACCCAAATGAATTGAAAACTTATAACCACACAAAACCTGTAAATGTATGTTTATGGCAGTTTTGTTCACAATTGTCAAAATCTAGAAGCAACTAAGATGTTCTGGATAAACAAGTGTATAAATTGTGGTACATTCAGAGAGCAGAACATTATTCAGCACTAAAAATAAATGATCTATCAACCGTGAAAAGACATGGAAGAAACAAATGTTTATTGCTAAGTGAAAAAGCCAGTCTGAAAAGGCTATATGCTCTATGATTCCAACTATGGCATTCTGAAAAAGATAAAAGTATGGACACAATAAAAATATGAGTGATTGGCAGGGGGTTGGGGAAGGGCAGGATGAGTAAGTGGATCACAGATGATTTTTAGTGTAGTGAAACTATACTGAATGAAACTATGTAGTCATGCAGCTGTCAAAACCCATAGAGTGTACAACACCAAGGCTGAACTCAGATGTAAACTGTGGATTTTGGATGATAATGACATGTCAATGTAGGTATATTGGCTGTAACAATGTGCTAGTGGGGTGCAGGATGTTGGTGAAGAAGATTGTGTCTGTGTGTGAGAGGGCAGATGTCAAGGATACTCTATAAACATTCTGCTTGATTTAAGCATAAACCTAGCAGGTCAGGAAGCAAAAGTTAGAATTGGACATGGAACAACAGACTGGTTCCAAATAGGAAAAGGAGTACGTTAAGATTGTATATTGTCACCCTGCTTATTTAACTTATATGCAGAGTACATCATGAGAAAAACTGGACTGGAAGAAGCACAAGCTTGAATCAAGATTGCCAGGAGAAATATCAATAATGTCAGATATGCAGATGATACCACCCTTATGGCAGAAAGTGAAGAGGAACTAAAAAGCCTCTTGATCAAAGTGATAGTGGAGAGTGAAAAAGTTGGCTTAAAGCTCAACATTCAGAAAATGAAGATCATGGCATCTGGTCCCATCACTTCATGGGAAATAGATGGGGAAACAGTGGAAACAGTGTCAGACTTTATTTTGGGGGGGCTCCAAAATCACTGCAGATGGTGACTGAAGCCATGAAAATAAAAGACGCTTACTGCTTGGAAGGAAAGTTATGACCAACCTAGATAGCATATTCAAAAGCAGAGACATTACTTTGCCAACAAAGGTCCGTCTAGTCAAGGCTATGGTTTTTCCAGTAGTCATGTATGGGTGTGAGTTGGGCTGTGAAGAAAGCCTAGTGCCAAAGAATTGATGCTTTTGAACTGTGGTGGTGGAGAAGACTCTTGAGAGTCCCTTGGACTGCAAGGAGATCCAACCAGTCCATTCTAAAGGAGATCAGCCCTGGGTGTTCATTGGAAGGAATGATGCTAAAGCTGAAACTCCAGTACTTTGGCCACCTCATGCGAAGAGTTGACTCTTTGGAAAAGACTCTGATTCTGGGAGGGATTTGGGGGCAAGAGGAGAAGGGGACGACAGAGGATGATATGGCTGAATGGCATCACCGATGGTTGTGAGTGTGAGTGGACTCCGGGAGTTGCTGATGGACAGGGAGGCCTGGCGTGCTGCAGTTAATGGGGTCGCAAAGAGTCGGACACGGCTGAGCGACTGAACTGACCTGAACTGAGGGCTTCCAAAACTAAACTCTATTTTTGAAAAAAATCTGTAGTTTCTTAGAGCTTTATAAGGAAATTTGATATCTTTTAGTGTAAGTCATCCTTTTTTGTTATTATTTCAAGATTGCATTGCTTAATTTTGGCCTTTACCATTTTTATATGGATTTAGGATCCTCTCTTTAATTTTCATAAGTAACCTTGTGGGAATTTAATTGGAATTTCATTAAATCTACTGATCAATTTTGGGAGAATCAACATACTAAAATTACTTTTCTTACATCCATGAGCATGATATGTCTATTTATTTATCTTTAAATTTCCCTCAGTACTTTTGATGTTTGGAATAAGAGACTGGCATATGTTTTATGCCTTCATTTATAAATATCTGATGAGATTTGTTGTTATAAATCATAGATTTTGATTTATTTTTGATGGTGTTTAGTAGCATAATTCTGGAGAAGGCAGTGGCACCCGACTCCAGTACTCTTGCCTGGAAAGTCACATGGATGGAGGAGCTTGGTAGGTTGTAGTCCATGGGGTCTCTAAGAGTTGGACACGACTGAGCGACCTCACTTTCACTTTTCACTTTCATGCATTGGAAAAGGAAATGGCAACCCACTCCAGTATTTTTTCATGGAGAATCCCAGGAACAGGGGAGCCTGGTGGGCTGCTGTCTATGGGGTCGCACAGAGTTGGACACGACTGAAGCAACTTAGCAGCAGCAGCAGCAGTAGCATAATTCACTTTTTAACATTCATCTTATATCTAGTGATCTTCTAAATTTACTTATTAATTCACATGATTTTTTAATAGAACAATTTATTCTCTGTTCAAGTTGTGATTTCTTCAGGAAATTATATTTTAATATTTTTTATTCTAATTTCCCCCTCTTCCATCTTGTTTTTACCCTTATTTCATTACTAGAGCTTCACATACAATGTTGAATAGAAGTATTAATCCCTGGAAGCCTGGCGTTTATTGTCTCTTGGCCAAAATAGGTCTCATATGGGTTAGCTATAAATGCACAATATTTTATTTAAAGTTTGAAACATCCCTAGTGATAACCAGGAACAGCTTGTTTACATTGTTTAGGAAAGTCCAGCTTTATAATTTAAACCTAGTTTAGCTAGTCACATACTCTGTTGGCTCTTTGACCATTGGCTATAAAATATTCTGTTTGAAACATTTGTTTAAGTTCTCTTGACATAAAGATTCCTCATATATCTCTTGGTGGTTTATAATCTCGAAATGGAATATCCTATATGACTAAGAAAAGACCACAATGAACTGCTACTGGAAGTCTCTTGGGCCCCTGATATTCCTTGTGCTTCTATCCCTTTTATGTGATAGCCTTTTTTTTTTTTTTGGCTAGGCTTACATGCTTCCTATGAAGTCATATGATTTTTTTTTTTCAGATTTCCAACCTTTGAAATAGTTGCAGTTTTATTTTCTGCACCTGTTGAATTGACTATATGTTTTAATCTTTATCTTGTTAACAAGGTACATTATGTTGAATGACATTTAAATGTTAAGAAATCTTTGTATTTTGGAATAAATTCTGCTTTTTGTGATTTATTGTTCTTTTTATAAGTTATTTTATTTGTTATTTTTATTTCTATGGCTATTTTTTTCTTAAATATTTGGAAGAACTTAAAGGTGAACAATCTGAAATCTTTGATTAACTTATTTCTTTGTTTACAGAAGTTTTTAAATAATATATTATGTTTACAATGGATATGGAATTAAGATTTTCTATTTCTTTTTTGTTTGATTTTAAAGTTTATTTTTCTAATGAGCCTATCTGTTATTTTTCAAATGTATTGGCCTGCTGTATTTATAATGTCAACTTTCAGTTCAGTGCAGTTCAATTCAGTCGCTCAGTCATGTCCAACTCTGCGACCCCATGAATCACAGCATGCCAGGCCTCCCTGTCCATCAAGATCTCCCGGAGTTCATTCAAACTCACGTTCATCACATCGGTGATGCCATCCAGCCATCTCAACCTCTGTCGTCCCCTTCTCCTCCTGCCCCCAATCCCTCCCAGCATCAGAATTTTTTCCAATGAGTCAACTCTTCGCATGAAGTGGCCAAAGTATTGGAGTTTCAGCTTTAACATCATTCCTTCCAAAGAACACCCAGAACTGATCTCCTTCAGAATGGACTGGTTGGATCTCCTTGCAGTCCAAGGGACTCTCAAGAGTCTTCTCCACCACCACAGTTCAAAAGCATCAATTCTACAGTGCGCAGCTTTCCTCACAGTCCAACTCTCACATCCATACATGACCACTGGAAAAAACATAGCCTTGACTAGACGGACCTTTGTTGGCAAAGTAATGTCTCTGCTTTTGAATATGCTATCTAGGTTGCTCATAACTTTCCTTCCAAGGAGTAAGCGTCTTTTATTTTCATGGCTTCAGTCACCATCTGCAGTGATTTTGGAGCCCACAAAAATAAAGTCTGACACTGTTTCTCCATCTATTTCCTATGAAGTGATGGGACCAGATGTCATGATCTTCGTTTTCTGAATGTTGAGCTTTAAGCCAACTTTTTCACTCTGCTCTTTCACGTTCATCAAGAGGCTTTTTAGTTCCTCTTCATGTTCTGCCATAAGGGTGGTATCATCTGCATATCTGAGGTTATTGAGATTTCTCCTGGAAATCATGATTCAAGCTTGTGATTCTTCCAGCCCAGTGTTTCTCATGATGTACTCTACATATAAGTTAAATAAGCAGGGTGACAATATACAGCCTTGATGTACTCCTTTTCCTATTTGGAACCAGTCTGTTGTTCCATGTCCAATTTTAACTGTGCTTCAGATAGGTTTCTCAAGAGGCAGGTAGGTGGTCTGGTATTCCCATCTCTTTCAGAATTTTCCACAGTTTATGTGATCCACACAGTCAAAGGCTTTGGCATAGTCAATAAAGCAGAAATAGGTGTTTTTCTGGAACTCTCTTGCTTTTTCCATGATCCAGAAGAGGTTGGCAATTTGACTTCTGGTTCCTCTGCCTTTTCTAAAACCAGCTTGAACATCTGGAAGTTCATGGTTTACATGTTGCTGAAGCCTGGCTTGGAGAATTTTGAGCATTACTTTACTAGCGTGTGAGATGAGTGCAATTGTGTGGTAGTTTGAGCATTCTTTGGCATTGCCTTTCTTTGGGATTGAAATGAAAACTGACCTTTTCCAGTCGTGTGGCCACTGCTGAGTTTTCCAAATTTGATGGTATATTGAGTGCAGCACTTTCACAGCATCATCTTTCAGGATTTGAAACAGCACAACTGGAATTCCATCACCTCCACTAGCTTTGTTAATAGTGACGCTTTCTAAGGCCCACTTGACTTCACATTCCAGGATGTCTGGCTCTAGGTCAGTGATCACACCATCGTGATTATCTGGGTCATGAAGATCTTTTTATACAGTTCTGTGTATTCTTGCCATCTCTTCTTAATATCTTCTTCTTCTCTTAGGTAGATACCATTTCTGTCCTTTATTGAGCCCATCTTTGCATGAAATATTCCCTTGGTATCTCTAATTTTCCTGAAGAGATCTCTAATCTTTCCCATTCTTTTGTTTTCCTCTATTTCTTTGCATTGATCATTTTTACTATGTCTTTAATACCTACAGGATTATTAGTATTAACAATTCCAACTTTTTCATTAATTTCTGTTACTAGTTAGTTATATTGCCTCTTTTTCCTCCTTTGTCCATTTTCTAGGAGCTTATTAATTTTATTAACCTTTGGTATAATTTATTTTGGCTTTTTTGATTTTTACTTTTCATTATTTGATTTTTTTTTTCACTGATATGTGTTCTTTTATTATTTCCTTCTACCTTCCATTGGATAGGTATTCTTCCTATCTCTTTTGGGTGGAAGTTTATATAATGGATTTCCAGGCATGCTAATATTTTGATATCTGCATTTAAGATTCTACATTTTTATCTATGTACTGCTTTAGCTCTTTGAAATGTCATCTATTCATTAGCATTCATTAAATTTTTTTGTAATTGTTATTTATTCCTTGACTTGCTTGCATGTGTATTGTGTAATTTCTAAGTGCTTGAAGACTTTCTGTTTATCTTTCTGTATCAATTCCTAGTTTATTTCTAGCAGATCAAAATATGTGCATGCATGCATGCTAAGTTGCTTCAGTCATGTCTGACTCTTTGCAATTCTATGGACTGTAGCTCACCAACATCCTCTGTCCATGGGATTCCCCAGGCAAAAATATTAGTGTGGGTTGCTGTGCCCTTCTCCAGGGGATCTTCCCGACCCAAAGATCAAACCTGTGTCTCCTATGGCTCCCACACTGCATGCAGATTCTTTCCTGCTGAGCCACTGGAAAAGTCCAGATCAAAGTATACACTGAGTGATTTTAAGTCTTTTAAACTTTTGAAGCATCCTTTATAACAATGCCCATGTTTAATGTTGAAAAATGTTCCATGTGCACTTAAAAAAAATGTATATATTTTTTCATTGTTGAATGCACTGTTTTACATATGTCTACTTGTTTTAGGTTAAAAAGGTTAAATCTTTAAGATTTTTTACATCATTACTGTTTTTGTCTCTATCCGCTATTAAGAGAGAACACTTAATGTTTCTCATTCACATTGTGCATTCATGCACTTCTATTATTTCCAACCATTTGCCTTATATTATGAAGCTAAGTTATTGCATGCATATAGGTTTAGAATTGTTATATCTTCCTAGAAGATGGGGCGTTCTTGTGTTAAAATGTAATTTTCTGATATAGTATAGCTATGCTGTTGCAAATTTAGCTAAGCTAATCTATGGTATTGACCATGTGGTGATGTTCATGTGTAGAGTCATCTCTTGTGTTGTTTGAAGAAGGTGTTTGTTATGACCAGTTTGTTCTTTTGGCTAAAGTCTTTGCCCTGTTTCATTTTTACTCCAAGGTCAAACTTTCCTGTTACTCCAGGTATCTCTTGACTTCCTACTTTTTCATTCCTGTCCCCTGTAATGAAAGGGACTTTTTTTTTTTCTTTTGGTGTTAGTTCGTAAAGGTCTTATAAGTCTTCATAGAGCCATTCAACTTCAACTTCTTTGGCATTAGTGGCTGGGGCATAGACTTGGGTTGCTGTGATACTGAATGGTTTGCCTTGGAAGTAACCTAGATCATTCTGTACTTTTTTTGAAATTGCAGCCAAGTACTGCATTTTGGACTATTTTGTTGACTATGAGGGCTACTCCATTTCTTCTAAGAGATTCTTGCCCACAGTAGTAGATATAATGGTCATCTGAATTAAATTCACCCATTTCCATCCATTTTAGTTCACTGATTCCTAAAATGTCAATGTTCACTTTTGGCTACTCCTGTTTGACCACTTCTAATTTACCTTGATTTGTCGACCTAACATTCCAGGTTCCTATGTAATATTGTTCATTACAACTTCGGATTTTACTTCCACCACCAGTCGCATCCACAACGGGGCATTTGTTTTGCTTTGGCTTAGCCTCTTCATTCTTTCTGAAGTTATTTCTTAACTCTTCTCCAGTAGCATATTGGGTACTTACAGACCTGGGGAGTTCACGTTTCAGTGTCATATCTTTTTGCCTTTTAATACTGTTTATGGGGTTCTCAAGGCAATAATACTAAAGTGGTTTACCATTCCCTTCTCCAGTGGACCACATTTTGTCAGGACTCTTCATTTTGACCCATTCATCTTGGAAGGCCTTACAAGATATGGCTCATAGTTTCAGTGAGTAAGACAAGGCTGTGATTCAAGCTATCAGTTTGGTTAGTTTTCTGTGATTGTAATTTTCATTCTGTCTGCCCTCTGATGGATAAAGATAAGAGGCTATGGAAGTTTCCTGATGGGAGGGACTGGCTGGGTCTTGCTCTGATGGGCAAGGCCATGCCCAGTAAACCTTTAATCCAATTTTCTGTTGTTGGGTGGGGCTGTGTTCCTTCCTTGTAGTTTGCCCTGAGACCAAATGTTGGTAGGAGTAATGGCAGTAATAGTGACCTCCTTCAAAAGGGCTTATGCCAGGACTTTTGCATTCAGTGCCTATGACCCAACAGAAGGCCACTCTCGACCCATGCCTCCACTGGAGATGCCTGGACACTCACAGGCAAGTCTGGCTCAGTCTCCTGTGGTGTCGCTTCTCCTTTCTCCTGGGTCCTGGTGTGCACAAGGTTTTGTTTGTGCCCTCCAAGAGTTTGTTTCCCCTGGCCTGTGGAAATTCTGTTATCAAATCCCACTGGGCTTCCAAGTCATACCCTGGGGCTTCTCAGTCCCTTTGCCAGATCCTTAGGTTGGGAAATCTGTTGTGGGCCTAGACCATTCACAACAGACTTCCCAACAACACAAGAGATGACTCTACACATGGACATCACCAGATGGTCAATACTCAAACGAGATTGATTATATTATTTGTAGCCAAAGATGGAGAAGCTCTATACAGTCAGCAAAAACAAGACCAGGAGCTGACTGTGACTCAGATCATGAACTCCTTATTGCAAAACTCAGAATTAAATTGAAGAAAGTAGAGAAAACCACTAAACCATTCAGGTATGACCTAAAAAATCCCTTACAATGATATAGTAGAAGTGACAAATAGATTCAAGGGGTTAGATCTGATAGATAGAGTGTACAAATAACTATGGATGAAGGTTCATAACACTGTACAGGAGGCAGTGATCAAAACAGTCCTGAAGAAAAGAAATGCATAAAGGCAAAATGGTTGTTTGAGGAGGGCTTACAAATAGATAGAAAAGAAGAGAAGTGGAAGTCAAATGAGACAAGGAAAGATATGCCCATCTGAATGCAGAAATCCAAGGAATAGCAAGGAAAGATAAGAAAACCTTCCTCAGTGATCAATGCAAAGAAATAGAGGAAAACAATAGAATGGGAAAGACTAGAAATCTCTTCAAGAAAGAGATACCAAGGGAATATTTCATGCAAAGATGGGCACAGTAAAGAATAGAAACAGTATGGACCTAACAGTAGCAGAAGATATTAAGAAGAGGTGGCAAGAAAACACAGAAGAACTATACAACAAAGATCTTCATGACCCAGATAACCACGATGGTATGATCACTCACCTAGAGTCATACATCCTTGAGTGTGAAGTCAAGTAGGCCTTAGGAACCATCATGATGAACAAAGCTAGTGGAGGTGATGTAAATTAAGCTGTGCTATTTCAAATCCTGAGAGATGATCCTGTGATAGTGCTGCACTCAATATGTCAGGAAATTTGGAAAACTTAGCAGTGGCCACAGTACTGGAAAAGGCCACCTTTCATTCCAATCCCAAAGAAAGGAAATGCCAAAGAGTGTTGACACTACCTACCACACAATTGCACTCAACTCACGTGCTAGTAAAGTAATGCTCAAAATTCTCCAAGCTAGGCTTCAACAGTATGTGAACCAAAAATATTCATATGTTAAAGCTGGATTTAGAAAAGGCAGAGGAACCAGAGAGCAAATTGCCAACATCCATTGGATCATAGAAAAAGCAAGATAATTCCCAGAAATAACATCTACTTCTGCTTCATTGACTACACTAAAGCCTTTGACTCTGTGGATCACAACAAACTATGAAAAATTCTTAAAGAGATGGGAATAGCAGATGACCTTACCTGCCTCTTGAGAAGTCTGTATGCAGGTCAAGAAGCAACAGTTAGAACCAGACATGGAACAATGGACAGGTTCCAAATTGGGAAAGGAGTATGTTAAGGTTGTATATTGTCACTTTGCTTAATTAATTTATATACAGAGAACATGATGCAAAATGCTGGACTGGATGAAGCATAAGCTGGAATCATGATTGCCAGGAGAAATATCAATAACCTCAGATATGCAGATGATACCACCCTTATGGCAGAAAGTGAAGAGAAACTAAAGAGTCTCTTGATGAAAGTGAAAGAGGAGAGTGAAAAATCTGGATTAAAATTCAGCATGCAAAAAACTAAGATCATGACATCTGCTCCCATCACTTCATGGAAAATAGATGGGGAAACAATAGATACAGTGTGAGACTATTTTCTTGGGCTCAAAAATCACTGCAGAAGGTAACTGCAGCCATGGAATTAAAAGATGCTTTCTCTTTGGAAGAAAGCTATGACAAACCTAGACAGCATATTAAAAGGCAGAAACTTTACCAACAAACGTCCATATAGTTAAGCTATGGTTTTCCCAGTAGTCTTGTATGGGTAAGAGAGTTGGACCATAAAGAAACCTGAGCTCCAAAGAATTGATGCTTTTGAACTGTGGTGTTGGAGAAGACTCTTAAGAGACCCTTGTACCACAAGGACATCAAACCAGTTAATAGTGAAAGAAATCAGTCTTGGATATTTATTGGAAGGACTGATGCTGAAGCTGAAGCTCCAATACTTTGGTCTGATGATGCAAAGAACTGACTCATTGGAAAAGACCTTGATGATGGGAAAGAGTGAAGACAGGAGAAGGGGATGACAGAGGATTAGATGGTAGGATGGCATCACTGACTCATTGGACATGAGTTTGAGTAAGCTCTGGAAGTTGGTGATGGACAGAGAAACCTGGCCTGCTGCAGTCCATGGGGTCACATAAGTTGGACGCGACTGAGCGACTGAGCTGAGCTGAACTAAATCTATTGTATTGTTGGCTGGCATTAGTTTTATTTGGTTAAGTGGCCTACAATGATCTTAAATTGACACTAAATACTTGTGGAAGAATATGCCTTAATTTCGGCCCACAGAGTCACAAGCAAATGTAAGTCCCTGATACAACTTCCACCACAAATATTATGATCAATATTTTCGCTTGCATCCCAGTGCCTGTATTTCCTATGCACCCCTTACATAAGAACTCTGTAGGGATTATTAAAACCCTACTGTTTTGGTTTGAATTGACCAATGAAGATCTAGCCTGGGCATCCCAAAGCACTTCTCTCACTGACCCTAAAGAAGGCATGTGCCCTAGGTTTTGCCTATATCTTTACCTATACTCTGCCCTAATCTCACATGGCCCCTCTAGGTTTGCTATGTATTTCCTCTAGGAACTGGAAGAAGTTTAAAGAATAAACTTATTTATTTCAATTTCTCCCATTGTCTGTTTTTGAACTATGGCTCTCCATTACCTTGTGCTCCATTATCAAAAGTTAATTTAACAAAGCCTTAACGTACACCAACTTTCTTTTGGTTAGTTTTTATAAAATATATATTTACTGATTATTTTACTTCTAAACTCTCTGTGTTCTTTAAAATGGCTCTCTTGTAAACAGCATGTAATTATTTCAGTCATCCTTTCATATCTGTGAGGGATTGGTTCGAGGATTTGTTGCTGTAGTTTAAAAAAGTCATGGTATCAAGTACCATAATCAGCCCTTGTAGCCACAGTTCTGAATCCATTGTTTCAATAAATCATGGATTGTTTAGTATTGAACATATTAATGGACCCCTGCAGTTTAAACCAGTGTTGTTCAAGCATCAACTGCATTTTAATCTGATTTTCCAAAATAAGCCTTTTACAGGAAAATACAGCACATTAAAATAGTCATGTGAAAGTGAAAGTCACTGTTTGCGACCCCATGGACATATACAGTTCATGGAATTCTCCAGGCCAGAATACTGGAGTGGGTAGATATTCCCTTCTCCAGTGTATCTTCCCAATCCAGGGATTGAACCCAGGTCTCCTGGGTTGCAGTCAGATTCTTTAACAGCTGAACTACCAGGGAAGCCCAAAGTGGTCACTAAGTTTAATATATTCTCTTACTACAATCTTCCATGTATCCAAACTGTTTTATATCTTTCTCTCATTAACTTCCTCCTTTTTAAAATACATATTTATTTATTTGTCTGCACCAGATCTTAGTTGTGGCATGCAAAGTCTTAGTTCCAGCATGTGGTATATAGTTCCCTGACCATTGATTGAACCTGGGGCCCCCTGCATTAGGAGCACAGAGTCTTAGGCACTGGGCCTCCAGGGAAGTCCCTACTGCCTCCTTTTATATTAATTACTTAATTTTATCTATATTACTTTGCTCGTTGTTTATTCTTCTACTACTCAAAGTGGATACCTTTGAAATAAAAATATGCACACTTTGTTCAATACAATTTAATATAAATCATTGCTTTTACCACATACCTAGTAATATTATATTCTTAACATTTGTTAATAATATCCACTGCCCCTTGTGACATTTGAATTATCACTGTCATACATTTTAATTTTGTCTGTATTTTAAATATCACATTAGTGATATTATTTTGTACCAATTTTCAATTATTGATCATCAGTATTTACCTACATATTGTGCTATTTTGCTCTTGCTTGTTTCTTGCCAATCCATGTTTCTCTTGGAATTTTTTTCTTTCCAAAGAAAGGTCCTTTAGTATTATATGTAGTGCACATATTCTGGTGACAGATTCTCACATTTTATCTATCTGAAGATATCTTTGCTTCACCTTTATTTTGGAGGATAATTGCTTTACACTATTGTGTTGGTTTCTGCAATCCAACAATATGAATCAGCCATAAGTATATATATGTCCCCTCTCTCTTGAACCTCTTTCCCACCCCTCATGCCATCCCATCCCTCTGAGTTGTCACAGAACACTGGGTTGAGCTCCCTTTTTTATACAGCAACTTCCCACTAGCTACCTATTTTACATGTGCTAATGTATATGTTTCAATGTTATTCTCTCAATTAATCCCACCCTCTCATTCCCTCACTGTGTCCACAAGTCAGTTTTCTATGTCTGCATCTCGATTCCTGCTGTGGAAATAGTTTCATCTATATCACTTTTCTAGATTCCACATGTATGCATTAATACATGATATTTGAATTTTTTTCTATTTGTATGTTTCTTTTTGCTCTTTGTATGTTTTTCTCTTTCTGACTTATTTCACTCTGTGTGACAGACTCTAGGTCCATCCACATCTCTACAAATGAACCAATTTTGTCACTTTTAGTGGCTGAATAATATTCCACAACTTCTTCATCTGTTAATCTGTTGATGGACATCTAGGTTGCTTCCATGTTCTGGCTATTGGAAAAAGTTCTGCATTGAATATTGGGGTGCATATGTCTTTTTGAATTGTGATTTTCTTAGAATATAAACCTAGATGACATATTAAAAAGCAGAGACATTACTTTGCTGACAAAGGTCAGAACAGTTAAAGCTATGTTTTTTTCCAGTAGTCATTTATGGATGTGAGAGTTGGACCATAAGGAAGGTTGTGGGTGTGTTAGTCACTCAGTCGTTTCTGACTCTTTGTGATCCCATGGTCTGTAGCCTGCCAGGCTTCCTCTGTCCATGGAATTCTCCAGGCAAGAATACTGGAGTGGGTTGCCATTTCCTTCTCCAGGGAATCTTCCCGACCCTGCATTGCAGGTAACCATCTGAGTTACTAGGGAAGCCCAAGGAAGGCTGAGCACTGAAGAATTGATGCTTTGAACTGTAGTATTTGAGAAGTCTCTTGAGAGTCCCTTGGATTGCAAGGAAATCAAACCAGTCAATCCTAAAAGAAATCAACCCTGAATATTCATTGGAAGGACAGATGCTAAAGCTGAAGCTCTAATACTTTGGCCACCTGATATGAAGAACTGCCTCATTGGAAAAGACCCTGATGCTGGGAAAGTTTGAAGGCAGGAGGAGAAGAGGATGGCAGAGGATGAGATGATTGGATGGCATCACCGACTCATTGGGACATGAGTTTGAGCAAACTCTGGGAGATGGTGAAATACAGGGAAGCCTAGCATACTGCAGTCCAAGGGGTCACAAAGAGTTGGACATTACTGAGCAACTGAGCAATAGGATACATGCCCAGTAGTGGGATTGTTGGGTTATATGGTAGTTTTATTCCTACTTTTTAAAGGAACCTCCATACTGTTGTTCTCCATACTGGATGTATCAACTTTCATTTTTTCAAAAATATTTCTACTGAGTATAGAGTTCTAGCTTGCCAATTATTTTCCTTTAGTTCTTTAATTATACCATTTCAATGTATTTGACTTCCAACGTTTATGTTCTAAAGTCAGCCATTTTTTTATTTTTATTTCTTTAAGGGTAACACTTTTTTTTCATTTTGCTTCTTTTAAGATTTAATATTTCTAATACTCTTTCAGAAGTCTTATTTTATGTCTCTAAGTTTCTTTGTGTATATTGTGTTTGGGCCTCTTGAGTATATGAATTGAAGTATATCACCAGTTTTGTAAATTTCAAAAGATTCTTGTTGCTTTCTTTCTCCCTTTTTACATTTTTTGGCATTAAAATTATACATACACTAGAAATAGTGGAAAACAGAATTTTAAGATGTTGCCTATTCTCCCCATCCATGATATGTCTGATAATGTATAAATCCCTGAGCTTGACCAAATCACTTGAGTCCTTTAAATGTGGGTCTAGTGGTAAGAAACAGAGGATGTTAGAAGTTAAATCTATGGGCCATGGTGAAGGGGGTGCTTCCATTTGTTCTTATAAATTAAGCTTTATTGAAACAGCCATGCTCAGTCAACAAGTGTTGTCTGTTTACTTTTGCTACAATGACATGGAAGAGTAATTGCAACAGAGGCTATAGTTCGCAAGCTTGTAATATTCACATCTGATCCATCAAGAAAAAGCTGGTCAGTCCCTGCTTTGCTGGGTTATCCTCTCTTGTCCTTGTTGCTTTAGCAAATTTTTGGTGCTTTCAGAAAGAATAATTCTCTTTTTTCCAGTTTTTCTTTGTGGGATTATTGCATCCCTGAAATCTTTAATTTTAAGTGACTATATTTGAGTTTTCCTCCTTCATTTATGTTTGTCCTGGAACATCCACTCTCAAGCTCCAGGTTGTTGAGCTCTGTGAAATTGTTCAGCCAGGCTTTCCTGTTTTCTGGCTTCAAGTTAGGCCAGAAGATATTGGGATATCAATAGGAGGTATTGTCAGATTCTGAGGACATGGGTAAAGGGCAATGCCAGGTTAAAAATTGCTTTGAATCCTTCCCTATCACGATGTGGATTGGCAGGAGCTCTGTACTACTAAGAAAGGCTACAGTCCCTTTGGGGCAGCTGAGTTTGAGTTCTCACTAAGTTCTCGTAACTGTTTTCTATCTTTAAGAACTCAGGACTAGGCATGTTAATGTTTTCCTGCTCTGACAGCTTCAAGGTGCATTATCATACAATATGGTTTTCACATATTTATAAATGGTTTATTTATTAAACTCTCTCTAATTGCACTTATTTGATGATCCTTCTGTCAAGAATTATACGGATTTCAGGATTCATCTGTGTTTTTGTCTGACTGATTCAATGCCACACAATGCATTTACTGCTAATGGTAAAATACTGGATATATTCCTATCTAAAGAAGAAATGTCCACATACTAAAAGTGAATAAGATTTGGTTTGAGATAAAAACATTCTGAAATATTTGATATGTCTTGAGCATAAGTAAAGATCTACATCATTAAAAACATAGATAAAACATCTTTTACATACAAAAGAATTTAGCTCACTTCCTATTAAAACTGGCACTTTATATTGAGTGTACTTATGAGTGAAGACAAATTTTAAATGGACATATGCTTTGTAATATAGGTCATTATGATCACATATTGAAAAAATAGAGAAAAGGATCATTGATTTTTCTGTCTTCTATATCTAAATTAAACTGGGAGAATAAAAAATTTGGTTCATTGATGAAAGTGAAAGAGGAGAGTGAAAAAGTTGGCTTAAAGCTCAACATTCAGAAAACGAAGATCATGGCATCTGGTCTCATCACTTCATGGGAAATAGATGGGGAAACAGTGCAAACAGTGTCAGACTTTATTTTGGGGGGCTCAATAATCACGGCAGATGGTGATTGCAGCCATGAAAATAAAAGATGCTTACTCCTTGGAAGGAAAGTTATGAGCAACCTAGATAGCATATTCAAAAGCAGAGACATTACTTTGCCAACAAATGTCCGTCTAGTCAAGGCTATAGTTTTTCCAGTGGTCATGTATGGTTGTGAGAGTTGGACTGTGAAGAAAGCTGAGCACCAAAGAATTGGTGTTTTTGAACTGTGGTGTTGGAGAAGACTCTTGAGAGTCCCTTGGACTGCAAGGAGATCCAACCAGTCCATTCTAAAGGAGATCAGTCCTGGGTGTACTTTGGAAGGACTAATGCTAAAGCTGAAACTCCAATACTTTGGCCACCTCATGAGAAGAGTTGACTCATTGGAAAAGACTCTGATGCTGGGAGGGATTGGGGACAGGAGGAGAAGGGGACCACAGAGGTTGAGATGGCTGGATGGCATCACTGACTCGATGGACGTGAGTTTGAGTGAAACCCAGGGGTTGATGATGGACAGGGAGGCCTGGCGTGCTGCAATTCATGGGGTCGCAAAGAGTCGGACATGACTGAGCGATTGAACTGAACTGAACTGAAGGACATTTAATACTATATGGTGTAAATGTATTCTTTCCTTTATAAATAGGAAATATTTAAGCAAGATCTTTCTTCCCTAAATAAAAATATTTCAAAAAGAAAATGAGGAAATTGTGACTTCAGTGAGAAATGTTAAATCAATGATGATGAAAGAAAAATAATTACTTACTTCAACACTTTGTTGGTTTAAAATTTTGACTCTTACTTTGCTTACTCTTGTTCTTGTAGGTTTCCTTACTCTTCCAAGGTGACTCAATAGTAAAGATCAAAGAAGATAGTGCAAAGCAAGAAGAATTTGAATTGATCTTAATAATGTGGATTGTTCAGCTTGATTCTCCTGGATTCTTGATTTGATAGGATTTTGCATATATACAAAGCTAAATGATGGCCTTTTTTCACCACTTTTGCAATTTGATATGTAATTTTATTTTCTTTGTATACACTTCTTGCTTCTAAAAGGAATTTCTGAAGATATGGATGTTGTAGTGCTTAAAATTTTAAAGAATCTGAAATTTTACTGTATTTGTAGGCTGACAAAGTTAACCTGCCGCAGTTTCATTTATGCTGGCAGAAGACCTGATGTTCTTAAATCAAAGACAAAGAACAGTTTACTGTTCAGAGTAATAGCAGTAGTCAGAATATTAACAATTGTGACAGGTTCCTGAACCCCGCATCCCACAACACACTGAAAAGAAGGACAAGTGATGACTGCACATGAAGCATTTTCTGTTACTAGACAGACATCTCAAGCATAGGGAAACCTTTATAATGGCCAGTGAACCTATCTGATCTTGGCTAAAGAGAGAGATTTTAATTATGCTTATTTTAAAAAAAAAGTGTCCTAGGTTCCATATGGAAGCACTATCATTATTTTCAAAGACTCTTCACTATTCAAATATCTTGGAAGAGTCTGGAATGTGTGTGTGTGTGTGTGTGTGTGTGTGTGTGTGTGTGTGTGTTAGATGCTCAGTCGTGTCCAACTTTTTGAAACCCCATGAACTGTAGCCTGCCAGGCTTCTCTGTCCATGGAATTCTCCAGGCAAGAATACTGGAGTGGGTTGCCATTCCCTTCTCCAGGGGAATCATTCCAACCCAGGGATCAAACTTGGGTCTCCTGCATTGCAAGTAGATTCTTTACCACCTGAGATACCAGGGAAGTCTTAAACACTAGTCAATTTTTCTGCTTGCAAAATATGAAGAAAAATGGGAGACCTGTGGAGCATTGGCTTCTGAAGAATTTTCCCAGTGTATGTCACTTTGTTAATCACAAGAAAATATATCTAAGGGACTGAGGAAATATCCAACCAATTTGTTTCATACTGCATTTAATTAAGGCAACTATATACAGGGCTCTAAGAAGCAGAATGTGGCCAAACTGTAGAATTGACTTCAACCATGCCCACCAACATCCTGGACTTTGGTGAACAAATATTATTAAACAGTTGAATCTAGCTTACACTCTGAGGTGGCTTTCTCCTTAAGTTTCCTTATTGGTCATAATACTTGAATAGAGAAATTAATCCAGGAATGGCAGGCTGCATTAGAAATAGCACAAATGCCACATTGGTCTGCAAATATGTAGTGTATGGCAGTTCTATCATTCATAATAACCCTGTCAAGTAAATTGAAGTTGACCTCAATGCTTTCTAGAGCTCAAATGGTATTGTTGATCACTTCAACTAAAGTTAGGTACAAATTATATGCCATTTAAAAAAAAAAAAAGCTTTATGACTCCCATTGGAGGAATAACTGCCTTCAGGTCACACATAATTAATGAGTATGTTAGCCCTCTGGGATTCTCCCTTGTTTAACAAGAGTGATACTCATTTGGAAAGAGCTCTACAGTCATACAAGGCATGTATGATCTACTGGAGGTGTGTCATTAAACACGAAGGTTTCTTATGAATATCTTAAGGAACAAATAGTTGCGCTTTCAAAACTGAAACGCATTAATACTTGGTTTCCTCAAAAATAGTAGTACAGTTCTAGGGGTGCACATGGTACTCTGTACAGAAAGCATTGTCTACAGTTGTTCAGACTCCTAAAGAGAAACTTTGTGAGTCTATACCCAGGTTAATAATTTCTATAATGTGGTCTCCTAGCCAGCAGTAGGTCTGGAGGTTTCCAGTTATGTGTGGGAAAAAAAAATGATTCTAGCCCTTGTTTTCAGTATGAACTGACCATGTGATCAGTTCAAGCTGTCTTGTTTGTCCATACCACTAATCAGGTGGCACTCATCTATCCCATGTAACAAGTGAGTGGCAGCAAAGGAAATAATGATAGGAAAAGGAAAAGATATACATCTGCAGATGCTGAAAGATGTTTTGATTGGGAAATGTAGAAGGTGGAGAACCATCCTCTGCTGTTTTCAATAGATTTTAGGGTAAGATTAAAAGATTATTGTTGTTTATTTTCCAAGTTATGTCTGACTCTTTTGTAACCCCATGGACTATAGTGCATGAGGCTCCTCTGTCCATGGGATTTTCCAGGCAAGCATACTGGAATAGGCTGCCATTTCCTTCTCCAATGTTAAAGGATATATTGTCTGAAATTGTTGCTGGGATTAATAACATTCAAATATAAGATATTTGCAACAGTTTGCAAGGGATATACAAGGGCATTTTCCCTTATTCCATGGCAATTCTGAAAGAATATCATTAATATTCCTCACTCTTTTGTCACACCAGAAGTATAATTGGTTCCTTCTCCCTGTGTGGGATGTGTATCTCTTTTCACCAACAAAACCATAGTGTGCCACAAATTAGTAGCAGTAACTACACTTTCTTTGTTTTCCAGTCATTTACTATTTACGCCTAGACATTTCAACTGCAAGTGTAAAATGCAATAGGGACAAGGACATTTTTACAAAAATTATAAAGATCCTTAGATCCCCTTATTTGGCTCACATAGGCCACTGTATGTGATTCTGAGATCAGTGGGCTCAACAGGTAGTTTTTATCATTATGCTCTAGGACCATGTTAATTTAGCAATAAAATCCAGGTGGTTGAACAAGAATTAAGTTTGAATCTGCTAGGCCTCTTTTGACCATGATGACACTTGGAGACTCTTTTGACCATGATGACAACCAGATCAGCATACCGTTGTTGATATGGGGAAGAAAGAACTGTGGCAAGGAAAGGCTCAAAATAAGTTTATAAGCATACATGTTGCTTTTGTTAAGTGTACCATTACCTGGAAACCACTTGGGGATGATTACTTTCTTTCTTTTCTTTCTTTCTTTTTTTTTTTTTTTAGGAAGCAGACTTTTTAATCAGAGGATAATTGCTTTACAATGTTGGTTTTTGCCATACAACATTGTGCATCAATCATAATTATATATACATTCTCTTCCTGTTTATTATATATACACCTCCCTCTCCGCTCCCATCCCACCCCTCCAGGTCATAACAGAGCACCAGGCTGGGCTTCCTGTGTTATATATATATAGCAGCTGCCCATTAGTTAAGAAGTACTCTTATTATCAGATCAGATCAGTCACTCAGTCATGTCCGACTCTTTGTGACCCCATGAATCGCAGCATGCCAGGCCTCCCTGTCCATCACCAACTCCCGGAGTTCACTCAGACTCACGTCCATCAAGTCAGTAATGCCATCCAGCCATCTCATCCTCTGTCGTCCCCTTCTCCTCTTGCCCCCAATCCCTCCCAGCATCAGAGTCTTTTCCAATGAGCCAACTCTTCACATAAGGTGGCCAAAGTACTGGAGTTTCAGCTTTAGCATTATTCCTTCCAAAGAAATCCCAGGGCTGATCTCCTTTAGAATGGACTGGTTGGATCTCCTTGCAGTCCAAGGGACTCTCAAGAGTCTCCTCCAACACCACAGTTCAAAAGCATCAATTCTTCGGACCTCAGCCTTCTTCACAGTCCAACTCTCACATCCATACGTGACCACTGGAGAAACCATAGCCTTGACTAGATGGACCTTTCTGGGCAAAGTAATGTCTCTGCTTTAGAATATGCTATCTAGGTTGGTCATAACTTTCCTTCCAAGGAGTGTCTTTTAATCTCTTATTATACATAGCTTTTTTTAATTGCAAGTTTAGGTCCATTATTTTTTTTAATTTAAATTTATTTATTTTAATTGGAGGCTAATTACTTTACAATATTGTATTGGTTTTGCCATACATCAACATGAATCCTCCATGGGTGTACGCGTGCTCCCCATCCTGGACCCCCCTCCCACCTTCCTCCCTGTACCATCCCTCTGGGTCATCCCAGTGCACCAGCCCCAAGCATCCTGTATCCTGCATTGAACCTGGACTCGATTCGTTTCTTAAATGATATTATACATGTTTCAGTGCCTTTCTCCCAAATCATCCGCCCCTTTCCCTCTCCCACAGAGTCCAAAAGACTGTTCCATACATCTGTGTCTGTTTCTTTAAAAAGAACATCCAATTAGCAAATTGCCTTAGTAAGGCATGCATGCAGAAAGAGGGAAGATATGTAAAGTCAGAAATCTTTTTAAGTTGATTTGGGAAAATTGTACCAAAGTTCATTAATCCCACATGCCTGTAGATGGTAGGGGACATGAAAGTTTCATTGGCTACCTTGAAAATCAGCCCATTATTGACTGCCTTTTGTGAGAAGAATGTGTATTATTGTCAGACTTAAAATGTCCTGAAAAATGAAACATCTTATAGTAAGTTTCAAGAATCACAATAGTGTGGCTGGACTTGGCTGATAAGATGGAAACAGTAATGCAATAATCTTTAAAAGGTACCCAAAGCTGTGAAAATTTTTCCGCCATTACTTAAGATGGAGGCTAAGGTCTGATAGAATGAATATGTCAGAGTGGGAATAAGCAATGGTCTTTGCATTATGGTCTCCACAACCACAAGAAAACCATATCATCTTTGGGGATGAATCATAAGCCTGAAAGTAACTGATAAAGTTTATATCAGAAATATAACATGTTTTACATTGTGCTTGTATTTCAAATCCTAAAAGATGATGCTGTGAAAGTGATGCACTCAATATGCCAACAAATTTGGAAAACTCAGCAGTGGCCACAGGACTGGAAAAGGTCAGTTTTCACTCCAATTCCAAAGAAAGGAAATGGACCTTGAGAGCTTGTTTGGAGGTTCTAGCAGGGGAGCGCAGCTCCTCGTATACCCTTGACCGAAGACCGGTCTTCCTCTATCGGGGATGGTCGCAATGCCAAAGAACGTGGGAACTACCGCACAATTGCGCTCATCTCACACGCTAGTAAAGTAATGCTTAAAATTCTCCAAGCCAGGCTTCAGCAATACATGAACCATGAACTTTCAGATGTTCAATCTGGTTTTAGAAAAGGCAGAGGAACCACAGATCAAATTGCCAACATCTGCTGGATCATGAAAAAAAGAGAGTTCCAGAAAAACATCTATTCCTACTTTATTGACTACACCAACGCCTTTGACTGTGTGGATCACAATAAACTGTTGAAAATTCTTGAAGAGATGGGAATGCCAGACCACCTGACCTTCCTCTTGAGATACCAATATGCAGGTCAGGAAACAACAGTTAGAACTGGACATGGAACAACAGACTGGTTCCAAATAGGAAAAGGAGTACGTCAAGGCTGTGTATTGTCACCCTGCTTATTTAACTTCTATGGAGAGTACATCATGAGAAACGCTGGGCTGGAAGAAGCACAAGCTGGAATCAAGATTGCTGGGAGAAATGTCAATAACCTCAGATATGCAGATGACACCTCCATTATGGCAGAAAGTGAAGAAGAACTAAAAAGCCTCTTGATGAAAGTGAAAAAGGAGTGAAAACGTTGACTTAAAGCTCAACATTCAGAAAACGAAGATCATGGCATCCAGTCCCATCACTTCATGGCAGATAGATGAGGAAACAGTGGAAACAGTGTCAGACTTTATTTTTGGGGCTCCAAAATCACTACAGATGGTGATTGCAGCCATGAAATTAAAAGACGCTTACTCCTTGGAAGGAAAGTTATGACCAACACAGACTGCATATTAAAAAGCGGAGACATTACTTTGTCAACA
Source organism: Bubalus bubalis (assembly GCF_019923935.1). Taxonomy (NCBI): domain Eukaryota; kingdom Metazoa; phylum Chordata; class Mammalia; order Artiodactyla; family Bovidae; genus Bubalus; species Bubalus bubalis. Next base: position 103,198,890 of record NC_059181.1, read on the forward strand.
AAGGTCCATCTAGTCCAAGTTATGGTTTTTCCAGTGGTCATGTATGGATGTGAGAATTGGACTGTGATGAAAGCTGAGTGCCGCAGAACTGATGCTTTTGAACTGTGGTGTTGAAGAAGACTCTTGAGAGTCCCTTGGACTGCAAGGAGATCCAACCAGTCCATTCTAAAAGAGATCAGTTCTGGGTGTTCATTGGAAGGACTGATGTTGAAGCTGAAATTCCTATACTTTGGCCACCTAATTCGAAGAGCTGACTCATTTGAAAAGACCCTGATGCTGGGAAAGTTTGACGGCACGAAGAGAAGGGGATGACAGAGGATGAGATGATTGGATGTTATCACCGACTCCATGGACATGGGTTTGAGTGGACTCCAAGAGTTGGTGATGGACAGGGAGGCCTGGCGTGCTGTGATTCATGGGGTTGCAAAGAGTCAGACACAACTGAGCGACTGAACTGAACTGTTCTATGATGGTGCATGGGTTGACAATAAAATAGAAAAGTACAATGTGATGGCAAAGTAAAATATGATGGCAAAGTACAGAATGATGTTAGGTCCAGGCACTAATGGTGGCAAACTAGTTGGTAAAGTCTCAGATTTATCTTGAATCTATTCATCCTCCTCAAAGAATTGGGCCTTGCTGTGGACTCACACATAAGAGACCCATACAGTTTTGTTAGTAGTTGTGATCTGTCCACATTTTGTGTATCTAAATGGACTCTGTTCAGTTCAGTTGCTCATTCATGGTTTTTGATAACCTTTCTTAATATCTTTTAACATTTGAAATAGCTCAATTGGAATTCCATCACCTCCACCAGCTTTGTTTGTAGCGATGCTTAAGGCCCACTTGACTTTGCATTCCAGGATGATCTCTTGTCTCTCCTATTCTATGGTTTTCCTCTATTTCTTTACACTGATCACTTAGGAAGACTTTCTTATCTCTCTGTGCTATTCTTTGGAACTCTGCATTAAAATGGGTGGATCTTTCCTTTTCTCTTTTGCCTTATCACAAGAGACCACCTAGCTCTTATTCTCTTGAGAGTAAACTGGGGAATTAACTGACTTCTTGATGAGATAAATTATCCTTATGAATTGTAATCAATTAGGAATCATATTGCAAAGAAGCATATGAGTCTTAAATCCTTTTTGATATGTCCATCACAGCTGTAACTATATAATGATAATACTTGAGCATGTGCCTTTCACTTATATCAATGCACAATAAAGATTATCACTAAAGTGTTCAAAGTAAGGATATAATTTGTGATATATTCCTTGATATCATATATAATTTTCAGCCTTGTTTAAATCTGTACTTTAATGAACACTGTGCTTATCAGATTTTTGTATTTTTAAATTTATTTTTAATTGGAGGATAATTGTTTTACAAAACTGTGTCAGTTTCTGCCATACATCAACATGAATCAGCTATAAGCATGCATATGTCCCCTCCCTCTTGAACCTTCCTCCCACCCCTCTAGATAGTCACGAAGCACTGAGTTTGACTCCCTGTATCATATAGAGAATTCTCACCGGTTATCTATATATATGGAATATAGAAAGACAGTGCTGATGAGGCTACTTGCAGGGCAGCAATGATGATGCAGACATAGAGGACAGATTTGTCAACACAGTCTGGGAAGGAAAGGGTGGGATGAATAGAGAGAGTAGCCTTGAAACATATACATTACCATATGTAAAATGAACTTTTATATTTTTAACAGTTCATATCATTTCCTAACCTTTGTGCTCAATTTCCTTCCTTCATCCCAGATCTTCTTGATCATTTTTGAAAGTTATCAGCTTCCATAAAGTTTTAAAAAGTGGTGTTTGAAATGCCAGTCAGTTTTAAGTTTTAAAGCTATAAATAATGAATTTGGAGTCATAGGATTTGAAATGAGATAGGTAAAATATTTTCCAAAGTTTTTTTTATATAAATATGTAATTAATATTGCTTTAGCTATTTCAGCAGTCTATCAAATATCAAGCATACTTTGTGCATTCATTTGAAAAGTAGGGCATAATAAAATTACTGATTCTCTATAATACAAATGATTTATTATTGTTCTATTACATTAATGGCAGTATACATTGAATTCTCTGAAAACCCAATTAATAAAAATCCTATTCCCTTTCCACTCTAAAAACAAAGGCTAATTAAAAAAGAGATTAGCAGTTTGGGGCAAAATTTTGCATGTATTGCAGATAGAGATTAAATTGGTAGACATGTATTATACCTTTGAATTATAATACTATGGGGAGCTATAATTACTGATACTGAATACCATATTAAAATATGCTGGCATAGAGTACCAGAGAAGACCTAGTGCTGTCTGTAAGGAGGTTCACTCCTAAGTCAGACTGAAACTAACACACTCAATTATTATTTTCAAAAATACTATTGAAAGCATCATTACACCTCCCTGAGGGTGAAGTGAATAAATGGACCGAAAGAGCTTATAAATAAATGTGGTGAAAATCACTTCTCTGGTAAATGAGTTGCAAAGAAAAAAAATTCCCCTCTCTAATTACTGCTATGTATATATCAGTTCAGTTGTTCAGTCGTGTCTGACTCTTTGCGACCCCGTGTACTACAGCACGCCAGGATTCCCTGTCCATCACCAGCTCCCTGAGCTTACTCAAACTCTTGTCCACCAAGACAGTGATGCCATCCAATCATCTCATCCTCTGCCATCCCCTTCTCCTCCTGCTTTCAATCTTTCCCAGAATCAGACTCTTTTCCAAAGAGTCAGTTCTTCAGATCAGGTGGCCAAAGTATTGGAGTTTCAGCTTTAGCATCAATCCTTCCAATGAATATTCAGGATTGATTTCCTTTAGGATGGACTAGTTTGAACTTCTTGCAGCCCAAGGGACTCTCAAGAGTCTTCCCCAACACCACAGTTCAAAAGCATCAATTATTTGGCACTCAGCTTTCTTTATAGTCCAATTCTCATATCCATACTACATAACCACTGGAAAAAAAAAAAACATAGCTTTGAATAGATGGACCTTTATGGGTAAAATAATGTCTCTGCTTTTTAACATGCTGTCTAGGTAGATCATAGCTTTTCTTCCAAGGAGCAAGCATTTTTATTTTCATGATTGCACTCACCATCTGCAGTGATTTTTGAGCCCCAAACAATAAGTCTCTCTCTGTTTCCATTGTTTCTCCATCTATTTGTCTTGGAGTGATGGGACAGGATGCCATGATATTAGCTTCCTGAATGTTGAGTTTTAAGCCAACATTTTCACTCTCCTCTTTCTCTTTCCCCAAGACGCTCTTTAGTTCTTCTTCACTTTCTGACATAAGGGTGGTGTTATCTGAGTATCTGAGTTTATTGATGTTTCTCCCAGCAATCTTGACTCCAACTTGTGCTTTATCCACCCCAGCATTTCACATGATATACTCTGCATACAAATTAAATAAGCGAGGTGACAATATACAGCCTTGAACATACTCCTTTCCCAATTTTGAATGAATCCATCATTCCATGTTCACTTCTAATTGTTGCTTCCTGACCTGCATAGAGATTTCTCAGGAGGCAGGTAAGATGGTTTGGTATTCCCATCTCTTTAAGAATTTTCCAGTTTGTTGTGATTCACACAAAGGCTTTGGTGTCAATAAAGCAGAAGTAGATGTTTACTGTAACTCTTTTGCTTTTGTGATGATCCAACAGATGTTGGCAATTTGATCTCTGGTTCCTCTGCCTTTTCTAAATCCAGCTTGAACATCTGGAAGTTCATGGTTCATGTACTGTTGAAGCCTGGCTTGGAGAATTTTGAGCATTACATTGCAAGCGTGTGAGATGAGTTCAATTTGAGCATTCTTTGGCATTGCCTTTCTTTGGGATTGGAATGAAAACTGACCTTTTCCAGCCCTGTGACCGCTGATGAGTTTTTCCAAATTTGCTGGCATATTGAGTGCAGCACTTTCACAGCATCAACTTTAATGATTTGAAATCCTAAAAGATTTGAAATCCTGTCCAACTCTTTGTGAGCCCATGGACTATACAGTTCATGGAGTTCTCCAGGTCAGAATACTGGAGTGGGTAGATTTTTCTACCCAGGAATCAAACTGGAGTCTCCTATATTGTGGGGGGATTCTTTACTAACTGAGCTATGAGGGAAGCCCCACTAAGTATGTATCAGTTCAGTTCAGTTCAGTCTCTCAGTCATGTCAAACTCTTTGTGACCCCATGAATCGCAGCACGCCAGGCCTCCCTATTCATCACCAACTTCCGGAGTTTATACAAACTCATGTCCATCAATTTGGTGATGCCATCCAGCCATCTCATCCTCTGTCTTCTCCTTCTCCTCTTCACCCCAACCCTCCCAGCATCAGGGTCTTTTCCAATGAGTCAACATTTCGCATGAGGCGGCCAAAGTATTGGAGTTTCAACTTCAGCATCAGTCCTTCCAATGAACACCCAGGACTGATCTCCTCTAGGATGAACTGGCTGGATCTCCTTGCAGTCCAAGGGACTCTCAAGAGTCTTCTCCAGCACCACACTTCAAAAGCATCAAGTATTCAGTTATCTTCTTTCTTCACAGTCCTACTCTCACATCCATACATGACCACTGGAAAAACCATAGGCTTGACTAGATGGACCTTTGTTGGCCAAGTAATGTCTCTGCTTTTTAATATGCTATCTAGGTTGGTCATAACTTTCCTTCCAAGGAGTAAGCATATTTTAATTTCATGGCTGCAATCACCATCTGCAGTGATTTTGGAGTTGCAAACAATAGAGTCTGACACTGTTTCCTCTGTTTCCCCATATATTACCCATGAAGTGATGGGACCAGATGTCATGATCTTGGTCTTCTGAATTTTGAGCTTTAAGCCAACTTTTTCACTCTCCTCTTTCACTTTCATCAAGAGGCTCTTTAGTTCTTAACTTTCTGCCTTAAGGGTGGTATCATCTGCGTTTCTGAGGTTACTGATATTTCTCCTGGCAATCTTGATTCCAGCTTGTGCTTCCTCCAGCCCAGTGTTTCTCATGATATATTCTGCATATAAATTAAATAAGCAGGGTAACAATATACAGCCTTGACGTACTCCTTTTCCTATTTGGAACCAGTCTGTTGTTCCATGTCCAGTTCTAGCTGTTGTTTCCTGATCTGCATATAGGTTTCTCAAGAGGCAGGTCAGGTGGTCTGGTATTCCCGTCTCCTTTAGAATTTTCCAGTTTATTGTGATCCACACAGTCAGAGGCTTTGGCTTCGTCAATAAAGAAGAAACAGATGTTTTCTGGAACTCTCTTGCCTTTTGGATGATCCAACGGGTGTTGGCAATTTGATTTCTGCTTCCTCTGCCATTTCTAAAACCAGATTGAGCATCTGGAAGTTCACGGTTCACGTATTGCTGGAGCCTGGCTTGGAGAATTTTGAGCATCACTTTACTAGAGTGTGAGATGAGTGCAATTGTTCATTAGTTTGAGCAATCTTTGGCATTGCTTTTCTTTGGGATTGGTAAGAAAACTGACCTTTTCCAGTCCTGTAGCCACTGCTGAGTTTTCAAAATTTTCTGGTATATTGATTGCAGCACTTTCACAGCATCATCTTTCAGTATTTGAAACAGCACAATTAGAATTCCATCACGTCCACTAGCTTTGTTTGCAGTGATGCTTTCTAAGGCCCACTTGACTTCACATTCCAGGATGTCTGTCTGTAGGTGAGTGAGTGATCACACCATTGTGATTATCTGGGTCGTGAAGATTTTTTTGCACAGTTCTGTGTATTCTTGCCATCTCTTCTTAATATCTTCTGCTTCTGTTAGGTCCATACTATTTCTGTCCTGTATAGAGCCCATCTTTGCATGAAATGTTCCCTTGGTATCTCTGATTTTCTTGAAGAGATCCCTAGTCTTTCCCATTCTGTTGTTTCCTTCTATTTCTTTGCACTGATCGCTGAGGAATGCTTTCTTATCTCTCCTCGCTATTCTTTGGAACTCGGCATTCAGATGTTTATATCTTTCCTTTTCTCCTTTGCTTTTTGCTTCTCTTCTTTTCGCAGCTATTGGTAAGGCCTCCTAAGACAGCCATTTTGCTTTTTTGTGTTCCCCCTCCCCCCCCCATGGGGATGGTCTTGATCTCTGTCTCCTGTGCAATGTCATGAACCTCTGTCCATAGTTCATCTGGCACTCTGTCTATCAGATCTAGTCCCTTAAATTTATTTCTCATTTCCATTGTATAATCATAAATGATTTGATTTAGGTCATACCTGAATGGTCTAGTGGTTTTCCTTACTTTCTTCAGTTTAAGGAGCAGAGGCTGTTCTTTGCTGGAGCAGCTGTGAAGAGATAGCCCACACCCAAGGTAGAAAAACCCAAATAAGATGGTAGGTGTTGCAAGAGGGCATCAGAAGGCAGACACACTGAAACAATAATCACAGAAAAGTAGCCAATATGATCACACGGACCACAGCCTTGTCTAATTCAATGAAACTAGGCATGCCATGTGCGGCGACCCAAGACGAACAGGTCATGGTGGAGAGGTCTGACAGAATGTGGTCCACTGCAGAAGGGAAGGCCAAACCACTTCAGTATGCTTGCCTTGAAAACCCCATGAACACTATGAAAAAGCAACATGATAGGATACTGAAAGAGGAACTCACCAGGTCGGTAAGTGCCCAATATGCTACTGGAGATCAGTGGAGAAAAAAAAATGAAGGGATGAACCCAAAGCAAAAACAACACCCACTTGTGGATGTGACTGGTGACGGAAGCAAGGTCCAATGCTGTAAAGAGCAATATTGCATAGGAACCTGGAATGTTAGGTCCATGAATCAAGGCAAATTGGAAGTGGTCAAACAGGAGATGGCAAGAGTGAACGTCGACATTCTAGGAGTCAGAAAACTAAAATGGACTGGAATGGGTGTATTTAACTCAGATGAACATTATATCTACTACTGTGGGCAGGAATCCCTTAGAAGAAATGGAGTAGCCATCATGGTCAACAAAAGAGTCTGAAATGCAGTACTTGGATGCAATCTCAAAAACGACAGAATGATCTCTGTTCATTTCCAAGGCAAACCATTCAATATCACAGTAATCCAAGTCTATGCCCCAACCAGTAACGCTGAAGAAGCTGAAGTTGAACGGTTCTATGAAGACCTACAAGACCTTTTAGAACTAACACCCAAAAAAGGTGTCCTTTTCATTATAGGGGACTGGAATACAAAAGTAGGAAGTCAAGAAACACCTGGAGTAACAGGCAAATTTGGCCTTGGAGTATGGAATGAAGCAAGGCAAAGGCAAATAGAGTTTTGCCAAGGGAACGCACTGGTCATAGCAAACATCATCTTCCAACAACACAAGAGAAAACTCTACACATGGACATCACCAGATGGTCAACACTGAAATCAGATTGATTATATTCTTTGCAGCCAAAGATGGAGAAGCTCTATACAGTCAGCAAAAACAAGACTGGGAGCTGACTATGGCTCAGATCATGAACTCCTTACTGCCAAATTCAGACTTATGTATGTATCAGTTCAGTTCAGTTCAGTCGCTCAGTCATGTCCAACTCTTTGCGACCCCATGAATCGCAGCACGGCAGGCCTGCCTGTCCTTCACCAACTCCTGGAGTTCACTCACACTCACGTCCATCGAGTCGGTGATGCCATCCAGCCATCTCATCCTTTGTCATCCCCTTTTCCTCCTGCCCCAAATTCCTCCCAGCATCAGTCATTTCCAATGAGTCGACTCTTTGCATGAGGTGGCCAAAGTACTGGTGTTTCAGCTTTAGCATCATTCCTTCCAAAGAACACCCAGAAGTGATCTCCTTTAGAATGGACTGGTTGGATCGCCTTGCAGTCCAAGGGACTCTGAAGGGTCTTCTCCAACACCACACTTCAAAAGCATCAGTTTTTCAGTGTTCAGCTTTCCTCACAGTCCAACTTTCACATCATTATATGACCAGTGCAAAAGCCATAGCCTTGACTAGACGGACCTTTGTTGGCAAAGTAATGTCTCTGCTTTTCAATATGTTACCTAGGTTGGTCATATTTTCTTCAAAGACATAAGGGTCTTTTAATTTCATGGCTGAAGTCACCATCTGCAGTGATTTTGGAGCCCACAAAAATAAAGTCTGACACTGTTTCCACTCTTTCCCCACATATTTTCCATGAAGTGATGGGACCAGATGCCATGATCTTCGTTTTCTGAATGTTGAGCTTTAAGCCAACTTTTTCACTCTCGTCTTTCAATCTCATCAAGAGGCTTTTTAGTTTTTCTTCACTTTCTGCCATAATGGTGATGTCATCTGCATGTCTGAGGTTATTGATATTTCTCCTGGCAATCTTGATTCCAGCTTTTGCTTCTTCCAGCCCAGGGTTTCTCAAGATGTACTCTGCATATAATTTAAATAAGCAGGGTGACAATATACAGCTCTGACGTACTCCTTTTCCTATTTGGAACCAGTCTATGGTTCCATGTCCAGTTCTAACTGTTGCTTCCTGACCTGCATATAGGTTTCTCAAGAGGCAGGTCAGGTGGTCTGGTATTCCCATCTCTTGAAGAATTTTCCACAGTTTATTGTGATCCACACAGTCAAAGGCTTTGGCATAGTCAATAAAGCGGACATAGATGCTTTTATGGAACTCTCTTGCTTTTTCAATGAACCAGCAGATGTTGGCAATTGATCTCTGATTCCTCTGCTTTTTCTAAAACTAGCTTGAACATCTGGAAGTTCATGTTTCACGTATTGCTGAAGCCTGGCTTCAAGAACTTAGAGTGTTACTTTACTAGTGTGTGAAATGAGTGCAATTGTGTGGTAGTTTGAGCATTCTTTGGCATTGCCTTTCTTTGGGATTGGAATGAAAACTGACCTTTTCCAGTCCTGTAGCCACTGCTGAGTTTTTCAAATTTGCTGACATATTGAGTGCAGCACTTTCACAGCATCATCTTCCAGAATCTGAAATAGCTCAACTAGAATCCCATCACCTCCACTAGCTTTGTTCATAGTGATGATTCCTAAACCCACTTGCCTTCACATTCCAGGATGTCTGGCTCTAGGGGAGTGATCATACCGTCGTGATTATCTTCATCATGAAAATCTTTTTTGTACAGTTCTTCTCTGTATTCTTGCCACCTCTTCTTAATATCTTCTGCTTCTGTTAGGTCTATACCATTTCTGTCTTATCAAGCCAATCTTTGCATGAAATGTTTCCTTGCTATCTCTAATTTTCTGGAAGTGATCTCTAGTCTTCCCCATTCTTGTGTTTTCCTCTATTGCTTTGCACTGATCGCTGAGGAAGGCTTTCTTATCTCTTCTTGCTATTCTTTGGAACTCTGCATTCAGATACTTATATCTTTCCTTTTCTCCTTTGCTTCTTTTCACAGCTATTTGTAAGGCCTCCCCAGGCAGCCATTTTGCTTTTTTGCATTTCTTTTCCATGGGGAAGATCTTGAACCCTGTCTCCTGTACAATGTCACGAACCTCAGTCCATAGTTCATCAGGCACTCTATCTATCAGATTTAGTCCCTTAAATCTATTTCTCACTTCCACTGTATAATCATAAGGAATTTGATTTAGGTCATACCTGAATGGTCTAGTGGTTTTCCCTACTTTCTTCAATTTAAGTATGAATTTGGTAATAAGAGTTTATGATCTGAGCCACAGTCAGCTCCTGGTCTTGTTTTTGCTGACTGTATAGAGCTTCTCCATCTTTGGCTGCAAAGAATATAATCAATCTGATTTCAGTGTTGACCATCTGGTGATGTCCATGTGTAGGGTCTTCTCTTGTGTTGTTGGAAGATGATGTTTGCTATGACCAGTGCATTCTCTTGGCAAAACTCTATTAGCCTTTGCCTTGCTTCATTCCATACTCCAAGGCCAAATTTGCCTGTTACTCCAGGTGTTTCTTGACTTCCTACTTTTGCATTCCAGTTCCCTATAATGAAAAGGACATCATTTGAGGGGTGTTAGTTCTAAAAGGTCTTGTAGGTCTTCATAGAACAGTTCAACTTCAGCTTCTTCAGCATTGCTGGTTGGGGCATAGACTTGGATTACTGTGATATTGAATGGTTTGCCTTGGAAATGAACAGAGATCATTCTGTCGTTTTTGAGATTGCATCTAAGTACTGCATTTCAGACTCTTTTGTTGACCATGATGGCTACTCCATTTCTTCTGAGGGATTCCTGCCCACAGTAGTAGATATAATGTTCATCTGAGTTAAATTCACCCATTCCAGTCCATTTTAGTTTTCTGACTCCTAGAATGTCGACGTTCACTCTTGCCATCTCCTGTTTGACTGCTTCCAATTTGCCTTGATTCATGGACCTAACATTCCAGGTTCCTATGCAATATTTCTCTTTACAGCATCGGACCTTGCTTCCATCACCAGTCACTTCCACAGCTGGGTATTGTTTTTGCTTTGGCTCCATCCCTTCATTCTTTCTGGAGTTGTTTCTCCACTGATCTCCAGTAGCATATTGGGCACCTAACGATCTGGTGAGTTCCTCTTTCAGTATCCTATCATTTTGCCTTTTCATAGTGTTCATGGGGTTGTCGAGGTAAGAAGTGGTTTGGCATTCCCTTCTCCACTGGACCACATTCTGTCAAACCTCTCCACCATGACCAGCACATATTGATGGCCCCACAGGGCATGGCTTAATTTCATTGAGTTAGACAAGGCTGTCTTCTTAGTGTGATTAGATTGACTATAGTTTTCTGTGATTATGGTTTCAGTGTGTCTGCCCTCTGATGCCCTCTTGCAACACCTACCGTCTTGGGTTTCTCTTACCTTGGACGTGGGATATTTCCTCATGGCTCCTCCAGCAAAGCACAGCTGCTGCTCCTTACCTTGGATGAAGGGTATCTCCCCACCACCACGCCTCCTGACCTTGAACGTGGAGTAGCTCCTCTAGGCCCTCCTGCGCCCCCTCCCTCTTAGACCTCCCTCACACTCTCCCCATACCACCCTTCTAGGTTATAACAGAGCACCAAGTTGAGCTCTCTGTAGTATATAGCAGCTTCACACTAGCTATCTGTTTTACAAATGGTAGCATATATATGTCAATCCCAATCTCCCAATTCATGCCACTGTTACCTTCCCGTACTGTGTCCATGTCTGTTCTTTATCTGCATCTCTATTCCTGCCCTGCAAATAAGTTTATCTATACCATTTTTCTAGATTCCACGAGTGAGTGAGTAAGTGTTGCTCAGTCATGTCTAATTCTTTGTGACCTCATGGACCTAAAGAGTCCATGGATTTCTCTAGGCTAGAATACTGGAGTGCATAACCTTCACCTTCTCTAGGGCATCTTCCAAATCCAGGGTTCGAATCCAGGTCTCCCACATTGCAGGCAGATTCTTTACCAGCTCAGCCACCAGGGAAGCCTTTCCTCTTGTCCACATATATGCATTAATATACTACATTTGTTTTTCTCTTTCTGACTTACTTCATTTTGTATGACAAACTCTGGAAACTCTGGAAACTCTACAAACAACCCAATTTTGTTACTTTTAGTGGTTGAGTAATATTTCATTGTGTATATGTACCACATCTTCTTTATCCATTCATCTGTTGATGGGCATGTAGATTGCTTCCATGACCTGACCATTGTAAATACTGCTGCAGTGAGCACTGAGATGCTTGTGTCTTTTTGAATTATGATTTTCTCAGGTGATATGCTCAGTAGTGGAATTGCTGGGTCATATGGTAATTCTAGTTTTGGATTTTAAAGGAACCTCCATGCTGTTCTCCATGGTGGCTGTAAGTATTTACATTTCCACCAAGAGTGAAATGACATGATTAGATATGGGTTTCAAAAAGTTAATTCTGGCTTCATTAACAAAAACATTTAGAAGAAGCCTGTACCTGAGAGGGTACAACTTTAGAAGTTGTTGCAAGGGATGATAAAATATTGTCTAAGGGATGGAGAGAGTGAATAGATAAAACTACTTGGAAGTAAGAAGTAAGCGGAGAGGGAAGATTCTTGGGTGACATCAATTTTTATTTCTGGTTTATTATTATCAGTTACTGTGTCATTTCTGTGACAGGAATTGTTCTGTGTTGCCAGGCATATAGTTAAGGTCATAAAGTTGTCCTTGAAAAGAGCTTACAGTCACAGAAGGAAATTTATTCATTCACATTGTTTTGGGAAAAAAATAGAATTTTGAATGGTCATCATATATTGATTTTGATATACTTACAATAATACATGGGAAGTAGATTATGCATTTTCCAAACATCCTTATCTTGCCTTGTTGCAGATCAGATTAACACTTTTTCTTCACAGTTGACTACTTTTCCTTATTCTAATTTTTATCTTCTCTAGCCAGTTAGATAGCTCTAAGACTCTCCAATATGGCCATGTTAATTTTTTGTTGGTGTATTTACTTCCACTTTTTATCTGCTTCATCATACCTATGATTCTCTATGTTTAATAATTTCACCATAGTAACCAATATCTCCCATGACTACAAGCATATTTTTATTGTCTATAGTTTGCCTTTGCTCCTCTTTGATGGAACTAAAGATCTTATTTCTTTTGGTCATATTTTTTTTAAAACAAGATCATTTGGAGGAGATGGCATGATGATTCAAGGAATCTTCCTACTTATTTCAATTCCAAAACATTGATGCAGGATTAAGCAATAGTGCTCCTGACCCTTCAGGTTCAACTCAGAAATCTGAAATTGAGTGCTATATATTTGAAAGAATATGTTTGAAGTTGCTATATAAATTTGGTCAGATACTACTGTTAAGATATCCTGTAACAATTATTGAATCTCAAAATAACTGTCTCAGAGCAATTTATTCAGTTTTGCCTTTAGGAACGAGAGCAAATGGGAAGAGGTCAAACGGGTACTCATTTTAAAGAACTAAGTCCTGTGGGGGTTTGTCCAGGATGACCTATCCATGACTTGGCTATAAAGGTGCAGACACCTATATTAAATGCATGTCTGAATTTTCCTCAACAATTTGCATGTTATTACACCCTCTTTGTCGTATGATAAAGTCACTACAGTTAGTGTTGTAGTTATTTATCTTTCTGGGACTGTTTTGAGCAAAAAATGATTCTATATATAAATATAGAATAGAGTAGGGGAGTATTAAGTACTGGATTCTCTTAATTCATTTCAAAGCTATGATTTTTTGAGATAGTCATTCTATAACATTTATATTGAAATATAGTTAACTAACAATGTGTTATTTTTAAGTGTACAGTAAGTGACTCAGTTATATATATATGGTGTTTTCGGATTTTTTTCCATTATAGGTTATAAGATAGTGACTATAGGTCTGTGCTATATAGTATGTCCTTGTTTAGTAGTTATATGTTAATCTCAAATTCCTAATTTATTCCTCCCACCACCAATATCCACTTTGGTAACAATAAGTTTATTTTCTATATCTGTAAGTAAATTTCTGTTTTGTAAATAAGTTCATTTGTATCATTATTTTATTTTATTTTATTTTTTTGCCAAGAATGTTTTTTATTTTTTTTAATTTTATTTTATTTTTAAACTTTACATTTCACATATCAATAATGTCATATGACATTTATCTGTGTGATGTACTTCACTTAATGTGGTAATATCTAGATCTACCTACCATGCTGCAAATGGTATTAAGAATGTCGTCCTGATTCTGCTGTTGTCCTCTCCACACAGTGAGCCCCAGCCAATCTGCCCACTCAGGAAGTCCTCCAATATTTCAAGAAGGATCTCTGGACTAGTTGCGGGCACTGTAGGGTCAGCTCAGACTGAGATCTGGTCTTAACTCCAGCTTGTACTTGCTCCAAAATTCCACAATTGCCCCCATATTCCACAGTCTCAGGCTATTTGTGGGGATTTAATCCCTGCACTTGTGGCTGCAGGAGTACATTCCCTTCATCTTCTTTGCTCACACAGCCCCCTGGTGTCCTGCTTTGGTTTTTGAGTCCACCTCTGCTTGTAGGTTGTCCTCCAGTGCCTGTTCCCAGCCCAAACAAGAGGAAGCAAAAGTAGTGGTTTATGAGGGCTCACTTCCTCAGTAGGACTGGGGAGAGATAAGGGGTATGCAAGACAAAATTGGAGTGTGTGGGGAGTGTCTGCTGTGACTGAGGCCTACAGGAAATTGCTACAGTCTGCGACTGGTCATGTGCTCTTCCAGGGGAATTGGCCTGTATTGTGTGTCCCTTGGAAGAACCAAGCAGACTAGGATCACAGGAAGGTGTGGGCAGTAACCTGTGCCTACCTTTAGCTTCGTGGCAGCTGCTCCCTCTGGGGTTGGGACTACTGCAAAAACATTTTGTTCCCAGCCTCAGGACCTTGCCCTGTTTTGGCACTGGCCAGTGGATTTGTGTTCTCCCCTCTGGGATCATAAACTGCAGTCACCTCTAGTTCTGCCTTTGGCTCTCTTGCTGGCTTTGCCCAGGCATATCTACCTCTGGGGTTAGGCAGGTTACACCATTGCTCATCCCACTTATGGCATTTGAGTGAAGGCAAGTTCTTTCAATCTGTGATCATGGAAAGTTAGATGATCTCCAAGGCAATGATGTCTTGCCTCTATGGGAAGCCCAGGATTTTCCCTGTACTCCCTCAGCTGTTACAGAGTCCAAGCTCACTCTGCTCACCGCTCAACAGGCCAGTGAATCTGAGAGATGAAGTGTTGAGGCAAGGAATATGACTTTATAGGGGAAAGCCATCTGACTGAGAAGATGGACTAAAGTCTCAAAATCTTTGCGGGGTCTGGATACCAGGTTTTTTATAGAGGCAGAGAGAGAAGCAATGAGGTACTAAAGTCAAAAGGCATAATAGAGAGGGAGAGGCAGTGAGGAAGTAAAGTAAAAAGGGTCTTCAGTCTTACAAACATTTCTGGAAAGGGTCAGCCTTTGGAAGGCGTGTGCTAATCTCTTCTATTCACAGGTGGGCAGTGTCAAACAACCTGTCTATAAGCTGAACAAAGGCAGTTTAGTTCACAATCAGGCAGAGGGGCAGGGTCCTTTGAGGCAGGCCAATATATAAGATTATAATAATAAAAGCAACAGCAAGTCAAAGAAACAGTTCCAATATGGAGTCAGAATTGGCTTCTTTTCTGCAGTAGTACTAGTCCTTTCAGAATATGTTCATGGCATTCAACCCCTGTCCTTCCATTGGGGTCCAAGCCCAAAAGCCTGACCCTCAGCACTCAGCCCCCACTCACCACAGTGGGCATGCAAACAGTGTCTAGGCTGGGAAGTGCTGGTTAACAGTAATCTCTGTGGTGATTTCCCTCTGTTTTGCCTTCTGAACACCTGTTGCTGCAATCTTGTCTGAGGTTCTGAAGCTCCTCTCTGTCCCTGCCCATGAAGTGGTTTCTGAGTTTGCGGGTACTTTTCTGCCCTCACAGATCCCTCTCCAGGGAGCAGGTCCCCATTCCAAAATCCTTTGTCTTATTTTTTTTAATCTTTATCTTTGCCCTACTTTATTCTGAGGAGATTGGCTTGCCTTTTCAGAAGTCTGGGGTTTTCTGCCAGGATTCAGAAGGTTTTCTGTAAGAACTGTTCCACAATCAGATATACTTTTAATGTATTTGTGGGGAGGAAGTTGATCTCCCATCTTACTCCTCCACCATCTTGAAAGTCCTCTCCTGCAAATGGTGTTATTTCACCCTTTTTATGGCCGAGTAGTAATCCATTGTATAATTGTACTACATCTTCTTTATCTATTCTTACGTCTATGCACATTTAGGTTACTTCCATGTATCAGCTATTATCAATAGTGCTGCAGTGAATATTGGTGTGTGTATCTTTTCAAATTATGGTTTTCTCTGGACATATACCCAGGAGTTGGGTTGTGGAATTATATGGAAGTTTTTTTTTTTGGTTTTTTTTTTTTTTGGTTTTTTTTTTTTTTTTTAGTTTTTTAAGGATCTCCATGCTCTTTTCTATAGTGAGTGTACCAATTTATATTCCTACCAACAACTGTAGGAGGGTTCCCTTTTCTCCACACTCTCTCCAGCATTTATTATCTGTAGACTTTTTAATGACGGCCATTCTGACTGGTGTGAGGTGATACCTCATTGTAGTTTGGGTTTACATTTCTCTAATAATTAGCAATGCTGGGCATCTTTACATGTGCCTGTTGGTCATCTGTATGTTTTATTTGGAGAAATGTCTACTTATATTTTCTGCCCATTTTTAGATTGGATTTTTTTTATGTTGAAATATATGAGCTATTTACATATTAGTTTCTTATTAGTCATATTTTTGCAAATATTTTATTCCATTCACAAGGTTGTGTTTTGATTTGTTTATGGTTTCCTTTGCTGGGCAAAAACTTTTAAGTTTAATTAAGTCCCATTTATTTATTTTTGCTTTAATTTTGTTACTCTGGGAGACAGAACCAAAAAACTATTGCTGTGATTTATGTTAAAGAGTGTTCTGCCTACTTTTTTCCTCTAGGAGTTTTAGCATATCCAGTCTTATATTTAGGTGTTTAATACATTTTGAGTTTATTTTTGATGATGTTAGAAAATATTTAAATTTCATTGCTTTCCCTCTAGCTCTAGTTTTCCCAGCACTATGTACTGAAGAGACTGTCTTTTTTCCGTTGTATATTCTTGTTTCCTTTGTTATAGTTTACTTGACCATAAGTGAGTGGATTAATTTCTGGGCTTTCTATCCTGTTTCACTGACCCATATTTCTGCTTTTGTGCAAGTACTAAGTATAGACTGAATTCAGTGAACCTGATTCCTCCAACACTGTTCTATGTCAAGACTCTTTTGGCTATTTGGGGTCTTTTTGTTTCCATAAAAATTTTAAAGTTTTTTGTTCTAATTTTATAAAAAATTCCATTGGTAGTCTGAGGGGGATCTCATTGAATCTATAGATTGCCTTGGGTAGTATGGTTATTTTAAGAATATCGATTTCTCCAACCAAAAGTTTGGTATAAATTTCTGCCTGTTTCTTTTGCCTTCAATTTATTTTATCAGTGTTTTCAGTGTCTTACACTTTTCAGAATTCAGGTCTTTTGCATCCTTGGGTAGGTTAGATGCCAATAAAATACCAAACTGTAACAGACATTCCTTCCTCTAGGCATTTCTAATCCATAGTAATGCAAAAATAATTATTTTTAACTAACTAAAATTTTTATTTTTAAAAATTGTAACTAATTTTATTATTAGTTAAAATTTTAACTAATTTTTATTTTAAGTAAAAAATAGCTAATTATTAATAACTAAGTATAAATGCATTCTCAAGATAAAATTTCTCAAAGGACAAGCAAGGCCACCAATCCTCCTGTTTAATGATGGCCAATGACACAAAGCTAGTGGAGGTGAGGGAATTCCAGTTGAGCTGTTTCAAATTCTAAAAGATGTTTCTCTGAAAGTGCTGCACTCAATATACCAGCAAATTTGGAAAACTCACCAGTGGCCACAGGACTGGAAATGGTTAATTTTCATTCCAATTCCAAAGAAAGACAATGCCAAAGAATGCTTAAACTAACACACAATGGTACTCATCTCACTTGCTAGTAAAATAATGCTCAAAATTCTCCAAGCCAGGGTTCAGCAATACGTGAACTGTGAACTTCCAGATGTTCAAGCTGGTTTTAGAAAAGTCAGAGGAACAAAAGATCAAATTGCCAACATCCGCTGGATCATCAAAAAAGCAAGAGAGTTCCAGAAAAACATCTACTTCTGCTTTATTGACTATGCCAAAGCCTTTGACTGTGTGGATCACAATAAACTGTGGAAAATTCTTCAAGAGATGGGAATACCAGACCACCTGATCTGCCTCTTGAGAAATCTGTATGCAGGTAAGGAAGAAACAGTTAGAATTGGACATGGAACAACAGACTGGTTCTAAATAGGAAAAGGAGTATGTCAAGGCTGTATATTGTCACCCTGCTTATTTAACTTCTATGCAGAGTACATCCTGAGAAATGTAGGGCTGGAGGAAGCACAAGCTGGAATCAAGATTGCCAGGAGAAATACCAATAACCTCAGATACGCAGATGACACCACCCTTATGGCAGAAAGTTAAGAAGAACTAAACAGTCTCTTGATGAAGGTGAAAGTGGAGAGTGAAAAAGTTGGCTTAAAGCTCAACATTCAGAAAACTAAGAGCATGGCATCCAGTCCCATCACTTCATGGAAAATAGATGAAAAAACAGTGGAAACAATGGCTGATTTTGTTTTTGGGGGCTCCAAGGTCACTGCATAGGGTGATTGCAGCCATGAAATTAAAAGACACTTACTCCTTGGAAGTAAAGTTATAACCAACCTAGACAGTGTAATAAAAAGCAGAGACATTATTTTGCCAACAAAGGTCTGTCTAGTCAAGACTGTGGTTTTTCCTGTAGTCATGTGTGAATGTGAGAATGGGACTATAAAGAAAGCTGAAAACATGCTTTTGAACTGTGGTGTTGGAGAAGACTCTTGAGAGTCCCTTGGACTGTATGGAGATCCAACCAGTCTATCCTAAAGGAGATCACTCCTGAGTGTTCATTGGAAGGACTGATGTTGAAGCTGAGACTCCAATATGTTGGCTACCTGGTTTGAAGAGCTGACTCATTTGAAAAGACCCTGATGCTGGTAAAGATTGAAGGCAGGAGGATAAGGGGGTGACAGAGGATGAGATGGTTGGATGGCATCACTGACTCAATGGACATGAGTTTCAGTAAACTCTGGCAGGTGGTGATGGACAGGGAGGCCTGGTGTGCTGTGGTCCATGGTGTCTCGAAGAGTCAGACACGACTGAGTGACTGAACTGAACTGAGTGGCATTCTAGTATATAAAAACTAAAATCTTAATAATAAACTTTCATATACAGAATTATATCAGATGTGAGGCAAGAAAAGCTTAGTTAATATAGTATAGTGGCTAAAAGTGTATTATTTGCTGTAATATTTAGAGTTGAAATCAAATTCTTATTTTGCTACTGACTCGTTCTATGACTTTAGACCATTTACTGAGCCTTTCTGAGCCTCGCCACGGCTATCTGTAAAGTTATCCTGAGAATTAAGGGAAAGTTTGGTAAAATCCAGATAAAGCGTTTGATAAATGGCAATTATCACTATCAAAGCACCACAGACATGAAGCTTATCCACTACTTAAATTATCAGTCAACTCTAGAAACAGAAATTTATGATGTTTTCAAATATAAATCTTAAATCCTATTAGTTTATCTATGTGGTGCTGAGTGATATGTTTTTCATTTTCTTATAGGTTTTGAGAAATAGCAAAGGAAGTGAAGAAATTTTAAGGGAATTTTAAATTAACTTGTAATTAACCATTATTTTAACAGAGTAAGTTTGAAAATTTTTACTTTATTGTCAAAATCAGTAAGAGAATATTTCAGTCAGTCAGTTCAGTCGTTCAGTCGTGTCTGACTCTTTGCGACCCCATGAATCGCAGCACGCCACACTTCCCTGTCTATAACTAACTCCTGGAGTTTACCCAAACTAAATGTCCATTGAGTCGGTGATGCCATCCAGCCATCTCATCCTCTGTTATCCCTTTCTACTCCTGCCCACAATCCTTGCCAGCATCAGGGTCTTTTCCAATGAGTCAACTCTTCACATGAGGTGGCCAAAGTACTGGAGTTTCAGCTTCAGCATCAGTCCTTCCAATGAACACCCAGGACTGATCTCCTGTAGGATGGACTGGTTGGATCTCCTTGCAGTCCAAGGGACTCTCAAGAGTCTTTTCCAACACCACACTTCAAAAGCATCAATGTTTCAGCACTCAGCTTTCTTCACAGTCCAATTCTCACATCCATACATGACCACTGCAAAAACCATAGCCTTAACTAGACAGAACTTTGTTGGCAAAGTAATCTCTCTGCTTTTCAATATGCTATCTAGGTTGGTCATAACTTTTCTTCCAAGGAGTAAGCATCTTTTAATTTCATGGCTGCAGTCACCATCTGCAGTGATATTGGAGCCCCCCAAAAATAAAGTCTGACACTGTTTTCACTGTTTCCCCATCTATTTCCCATGAAGTGATGGGGCTGATGCCATGATCTTAGTTTTCTGAATGTTGAGCTTTAAGCCAACTTTTTCACTCTTCTTTCACTTTCATCAAGAGGCTTTTTAGTTCCTCTTCACTTTCTGCCATAAGGGTGGTGTCATCTGCATATCTGAGGTTATTGATATTTCTCCCGGCAATCTTGATTCCAGCTTGTGTTTCTTCCAGTCCAGCGTTTCTCATGATGTACTCTGCATAAAAGTTAAATAAGCAGGGTGACAGTACACAGCCTTGATGTACTCATTTTCCTATTTGGAACCAGTCTGTTGTTCCATGTCCAGTTCTAACTGTTGCTTCCTGACCTGCATACAGATTTCTCAAGAGGTAGTTCAGGTGGTCTGGTATTCCCATCTCTTGAAGAATTTTCCACAGTTTATTGTGATCCACACAGTCAAATGCTTTGGCTTAGTCAATAAAGCAGAAGTAGATGTTTTTCTGGAACTCTCTTGCTTTTACAATGATCCAGCACATGTTGGCAATTTGGTCTCTGTTTCCTCTGCCTTTTCTAAAACCAGCTTGAACATCTGGAAGTTCAAGGTTCACGTATTGCTGAAGTCTGGCTTGGAGAATTTTGAGCATTACTTTACATTGCAGTCAAAGATGGAGAAGCTCTATACAGTCAACAAAAACAAGACCAGGAGCTGACTGTGGCTCAGACCATGAACTCTTTATTGCCAAATTCAGACTGAAATTGAAGAAAGTAGGGAAACCCACTAGACCATTCAGGTATGACCTAAATCAAATCCCTTATGATTATACAGTAGAAGTGAGAAATAGATTTAAGGGACTAGATCTGATAGGTAGAGTGCCTGATGAACTATGGACTGAGGTTCGTGACACTGTACAGGAGACAGGGTTCAAGACCATCCCCATGGAAAAGAAAGCAAAAAAGCAAAATGGCTGTCTGGGGAGGCTTTACAAATAGCCATGAAAAGAAGCGAAGCAAAAAGCAAAGGAAAAAAGGAAAGATAAAAGCATCTGAATGCAGAGTTCCAAAGAATAGCAAGAAGAGATAAGAAAGCCTTCCTCAGTGATCAATGCAAAGAAATAGAGGAAAACAACAGAATGGGAAAGATTAGAGATCTCTTCAAGAAAATTAGAGATAACAAGGGAATATTTCATGCAAAGATGGGCTCGATAAAGGACAGAAATGGTATGGACCTAACAGAAGCAGAAGATATTAAGAAGAGGTGGCAAGAATACACAGAAGAAATGTACAAAAAAGATCTTCATGACCCAGATAATCACGATGGTGTGATCACTCACCTAGATCCAGACATCCTGGAATGTGAAGGCAAGTGGGCCTTAGAAAGCATCACTAAGAACAAAGCTAGTGGATGTGATGGAATTCCAGTTAAGCTATTTCAAATCCTGAAAGATGATGCTGTGAAAATGCTGCACTCAATATGTCAGCAAATTTGGAAAACTCAGCAGTGGCCACAGGACTGGCAAAGGTCAGTTTTCATTCCAATCCCAAAGAAAGGCAATGCCAAAGAACATTCAAACTACCGCAGAATTACACTCATCTCACACACTTGTACTCTGCATAGAAGTTAAATAAACAGGGTGACAATTTACAGCCTTGACATACTCCTTTTCCTATATGGAACCAGTCTGTTGTTCCATGTCCGGTTCTAACTGTTGCTTCCTAACCTGGATATAGGTTTCTCAAGAGGCAGGTCAGGTGGTCTGGTATTCCCAACTTTTTCAGAATTTTCCACAGTTTATTGTGATCCACTCGGTCAAAGGCTTTGGCATAGTCAAAAAAAAAAAACAAAAGTAGTTATTTTTCTGGAACTCTCTTGCTTTTTCAATGATCCAGCGGATGTTGGCAATATGATCTCTGGTTCCTCTGCCTTTTCTAAAACCAGCTTGAACAGAGCTGATAACATTTCACAGTCAAGGCTGTCATATAAACCACACAACTATTCAAATTGTACATGTATTGTGGGCTCATGAGAGATGGGAATACCAAACCACCTGACCTCCCTCTTGAGAAACCTATATGCAGGTCAGGACGCAACAGTAGAACTGCAGCCCACCAGGCTCCTCCGTCCATGGGATTTTCCAGGCAAGAGTACTGGAGTGGGGTGTCATTATATACATATAAATATGCACATAAATATACATATATACACCTGCAAGCATACATATATAATGTTTTATTTAGTGTGAGCATTATATCTCTTTTTAACTAGTACAAAATATCCATGCATAATCTTAAAAATCCTGTTTGTTACACCTAGTTTTAAATCTACATTTTTTGTATAGAAAAAATGTACTTAAAAACATAAGACATGACAATAACCAGTGAATAGCTTTAGCCCAGCAAACAAAGCTAAAAGGAATGAAATTTTAAGGATGTTTCAGGGCCATAAGGAATTTGGTTCTACACAGAAGGCTTTATATTATAGAATCAGAACATGAAAATGGTATTCCATGGGAAATTTGATCTGTGCATTGACAGTTTTTGATATGCAGCAGCTGAATTATTAGTTCATCAAGTGAGTCTAAATGCACAGGCATTACTATCTTCTAATAGTGTGGTGAAACCTAGTTTATTTTTGACAGTTTAAAGATCTATTTCTATAAATATATGTTTGACATTAACTAGTTTAGTTGAGACATGGTCAATCATAAAACAATTAACTTTATAAACACCCTTTAAAACTATATTGCATTTTGTCTATGTAATAAAAAAGTGAGCTATAAATTTTAAAATATGCTATTCAAATACATTATTGAAAACATTATTCAAATACATTCAAATACATATAAATATGTATTTTTTCATGATACATGCTTGCTATTATGGTACATGCAAGGGAGGTATAAATTAGGGAAAATAAATTACATATCACTTGTTCCACTATGGAGGAATCAATCAAATCAGATTTTTGCTCCAACAGTTCCCTCAAAATTCTGTATTTTTTTAATCTCAATTCAATTATTATAAATATAATTTGAATGTACTCAAAAATGTTGGCAATAGAAAGAAGGTATATTCTGGAAAATGAAAAAAAATTATGGCTAATTTATTTCTTGTATATGACAATTTTAGTAAAAAAAATATGAAAAATACATATATGGAATATTGTTTCCAAAAAAGAAATGGTCAAAAAAAAAAAAAAAAGGAAGACATGAAAGGATTCCTAAACTTTGTCAGTAATGAAATTGTG
This sequence comes from Bubalus bubalis, assembly GCF_019923935.1. Lineage (NCBI taxonomy): Eukaryota > Metazoa > Chordata > Mammalia > Artiodactyla > Bovidae > Bubalus > Bubalus bubalis. The sequence continues at coordinate 103,222,011 of NC_059181.1, forward strand.
ATTAATACTCTAGAACTTTTATCAAACATTAGTATTAACAATCCTTTATGCGTGTTGAGTATTTTATGTGTCTTCCACAGTGTATTAATATAAGGGATAAAAAATTTAAAAATATTGCCCTCCTTCTGAAGGATATCATAGTCTATGATAGATATTCTATAGTATGACACTCAGTTCAATTCAGTTCAGTCGCTCAGTCGTGTCCGACGCTTTGCAACCCCATGAATTGCAGCTCACCAGGCCTCCCTGTCCATCACCATCTCCCGGAGTTCACTCAAACTCACATCCATTGAGTGGGTGATGCCATCCAGCCATCTATCCTCTGTCGTCCCCTTCTCCTCCTGTCCCCAATCCTTCCCAGCATCAGAGTCTTTTCCAATGAGTCAGCTCTTCACATGAGGTGGCCAAAGTGCTGGAGTTTCACCTTTAGCATCAGTCCTTCCAATGAACACCCAGGACTGATCTCCTTTAGGATGGACTGGTTGGATCTCCTTGCAGTCTAAGGGACTCTCAAGAGTCTTCTCCAACACCACACTTCAAAAGCATCAGTTCTTCAGTGCTCAGCTTTCTTCACAGTCCAACTCTCACATCCATACATGACCAATGGAAAAACCATAGACTTGGCTAGATGGACCTTTGTTGGCAGAGTAATGTCTCTGCTTTGGAATATACTATCTAGGTTGGTCATAACTTTTCTTACAAGGAGTAAGCATCTTTTAATTTCATGGCTTAAATCACCATCTGAAGTGATTTTGGAGCCCCCAAAAATTAAGTCTGACACTGTTTCTCCATCTATTTCCCATGAAGTGTTGGGACCAGATGCCATGATCTTAGTTTTCTGAATGTTGAGCTTTAAGCCAACTTTTTCACTCTTCTTTCACTTTCATCAAGAGGCTTTTTAGTTCCTCTTCGCTTTCTGCCATAAGAGTGGTGTCATCATATCTGAGGTTATTGATATTTCTCCCGGCAATCTTGATTCCAGCTTGTGCTTCCTCCAGCCCAGTGTTTCTCATGATGTACTCTGCATAAAAGTTAAATAAGCAGGGTGACAACATACAGCCTTGACGTACTCCTTTTCCTATTTGGAACCAGTCTGTTGTTCCATGTCCAATTCTAACTGTTGCTTCCTGATCTGCATGTAGGTTTCTCGAGGGGCAGGTTGGGTGGTCTGGTATTCCCATGTCTTTCAGAACTTTCCACAGTTTATTGTGATCCACACAGTCAAAGGCTTTGGCATAGTCAATAAATCAGAAATAGATATTTTTCTAGAACTCTCTTGGATGTTGGCAATTTATAAATTATACTTGACAATATTATGATACTAATGTCATATTATGCTAAGTATAATTGGTAGCATGGTAATGGATGCAGATTTTATAATTTACATAGAGGGATAAGACTCTAGGTTTTTGTGTATGGTCCTATGATGTTAATGTCATGCAATTGTGTTTTGCCACATTAGAACTTTTATGTCTATTAATGGCAGACTAGGTAAGTCAGAACAGCCATCTCATTGAGAACAACTGAATAAAAAAGGAATGAAAAACCATTCCAGTATTCTTGCCTCGAGAATCCCATAAACAATATGATATGAAACTGAAAGATGAATCCCTCAGATCTGCAGGTGTCCAAATTGCTGCTGGGGAAGAGTGGAGAAGTAGCTCCAGAAAGAATGAGGAAGCTGAGCCAGATGACACTCAGTTGTGGATGTGTCTGGAGGTGAAAGTAAAGTCTGATGCTGTAAAGAACAATATTGCATAAAAACATGGAAAATAAGTTCCATGAATCAATGTAAATTGGAAGTGGTCAAACAGGAGGTGACAAGACAGAAAATAGACAGAATTTTGCCAAGAGAACACACTGGTCATAGCAAACACCCTCTTTCAACAACAAAAGAGACAACTCTACACATAGGCATCAGTAGATAGTGAATACCAGAATCAGATTGATTATATTCTTTTCACTGGAAGATGGGGAAGTCCTATACAGTCAGCAAAAACACAATCTGGTGTTGACTGTGGCTCAGATCATGAGCTCTTTATTGGAAAATTCAGGCTTAAATTGAAGAAAGTAGGTAGTAGGTCTAGAAACCACTAGACCATAAAGTGATGGTGAAAGTCACTCAGTCTTGTCTGACTCTTTGTGACACCATGGACTATATTGTTCATGGAATTCTCTGGGCCAGAATACTGGAGTGGGTAGCCTTTCCCTTCTCCAGAGGATCTTCTCAACCCAGGGATCAAACCCAGGTCTCCCACATTGCAGGCAGATTTTTACCAGCTGAGTCACGAGAGAAGCCCAAGAATACTGGAGTGGGTAACTTATCCCTTTTCCAGTGAGTCTTCCTGACTCAGGAATTGAACCGGGGTCTCCTGGATGATTATGCAGTGAAGGTGATGAACAGATTCGAGGGATTAGTTCTGGTACACAGAGTGCCTGCAGAACTATGGGCAGAGGTTCATAACATTGTCCAGGAGGCAGTCACCAAAACCATCCTTCTAAAAAAGAAATGCAGGAAGGCAGCGTGATTCTCCCAGAAGGCTGTAGAAATACTGAGGAAAGAAGAGAAGTGAAAGGCAAAGGGGAAAGGGAACAATATACCCAACTGAATGCAGGGTTCCAAAGAATAGCAAAGAGAGATAAAAAAAGGTCTTCTCCAGAAAACAATACAAATAAATAGAGGAAGACAAAAACAGGAAAAAATCTAAATAACCTTAGATTATTTACCAAATATTAATGGACCAAGACTTTAAGTCATTTGGAAGTTCTAAAATCTAGTGAGTGGTGAGTAGCAGTGCAGAGAGGAGTAGCATCTCTCTTCTCCCTGACACAGCATTAAAATGAGGAGTAGAGATAAAGCCTCCAACAGAATTGCCCATCCAAAGAGGAAGTTTTTCTGTCACAGGGTCTGGAAAGAAGTCATGAATCAGAGAAAATATTTGGAATGTGTATCAGTTATATTTCAAATAAAGCATGCAAAATGGAATTTGTTATTTGGGTAAGGACAGAATTGGATAATTATAAACTCCTCATGAAAAATGAAAGCTCAGTCGTGTCCAACTCTTTGCAACCCCATGGACTGTAGCCCACAAGAATGCTCTGTCGATGAAATTCTCCAGGAAAGAATACTGGACTGGGTTGCCATTCCCTTCTCCAGAGGATCTTCCTGTCCCAAATATTGAACCTGAATCTCCTACACCGCATGCAGATTCTTTACTGACAGAGAGACACCAGGAAAGCCCCCCAATTCTTTATACTAATTATAACCTATTCCTTTGGATGGTTAGCAATGAGTGAAGTCGCTCAGTTTTGTCCATCTCTTTGCAACCCCATGAACTGTAGCCTCCCAGACTCCTCCATCCATGGAATTTTCCTGGCAAGAGTACTGGAGTGGGTTCCCATTTCCTTCTCCAGGAGATTTTCAGAACTCAGGCATCGAACCCCACATTTCAGGCAGACTCTCTACCATCAGAGCCACTAAAACAAAAATTCCTTATACTTGGTTTAAACTATTACTAAACATGAGAAGGAATAGGTTATAATTTTGTTTCAAGTATTATGGAAATTTACCTCTAAAACTATTTCTTTAAAGAACATATTGATAATTAACACTGAAATATGTACTTGAGTTTGAAGAGGTATCACCAAGTGTTATACACCAAAAGTTCATAAGGATTAGTCTTACAAGGCCACTAAGTGTTGATTGGCAAAATGTCAAAATATAATTCTGCAAAAGCAATGCTATAGTGATCTAATGTTCTACGATCTTATTTTATTGTTTAATGCAATGATAGGGTGTTAGAGAATCTAAATGATATTTTAGAATCATCCTCAAGAAAAAGAAATACAATAAGGCCAAGTGGTTTTTTGAGGAGGCCTTATAAATAGCTGCTAAAAAGAGAAGTGAAAGGCAAAGGAGAAAGGGAAAGATATAGCCAACTGAAAACAGAGTTCCAGAGAATAGAAAGGAGGGATAAGTTTGATGCATGAAGCAGGGCACTCAAAGCCAGTGCTCTGCGACAACCCAGAAGGATGGAGTGGGGAGGGAAGTGGGAGCGGGTTCAGGATGGGAGGACATATGTACACCCATGACTGATTCACATCAGTATATGGCAAAAACTGTCACAATATTGTAAAGTAATAAGACTCCAACTAAAATAAATGAATTAATTTAAAAAATAAATTGATTCCTCAAAAACCAAAAAGAAAAAAAAAAAGCCTTCTTATGTACAGTGGAAAGAAATAGAGGAAGATGATAGAATGGGAAAGGTTAGAGATCTCTTTAAGAAAATTGGAGCTACTAAGGCAATATCTCATGGAAAGATAGGCACAATAAAAGCCAAAAATGGCAAGGACTTATCAGAAGTAAAGATATTAAGAAGAGGTAGCAAGAATACACAGAATAACTGTACAAAAAAAGCTCTTAATGACCCACATAATCATGATGGTGTGGTCTCACTCAATGAGAGCCACACATCCTGGACTGTGAAGGCAAGTGGACCTTAGGAAGCATTGCTATGAACAAAGCCAGTGGAGGTGATAGAATTCCAGTTGAGCTATTTCAAATCCTAAAAGATGATGCTGTGAAAGTGTTGCACTCAATATGCCAACAAATTTGGAAAACAGCCTTGGCCACAAGATTGGAAAAGGTCAGTTTTTATTCCAATCCCAAATAAAGGCAATGCCAAAGAATGTTTAAATTACCATACAGTTGCACTCATTTCATGTTAACAAGATTATGCTCAAAATCCTTCAAGCTAGGCTTCAGCAGTAAGTAACAGCATGGACAACAAGGTGAAGGACATATGTTCATCTTCTCCTATGAGAACTAAAAAACTACAAATCAATTTTGAGCAATCGTTGACAGGAGAATGTTGGATCCCAACAAAAAATGATTCCCAGCGTCCAAGGGCAAAGGAGAAGCCCCAGCAAGATGGTAGGAGTGGCGAAATTGCATCTAGAATCAAACCCTATACATGCCAGAGAAGCTCGGAGGGCTCAAACAAAACCTTGTGTGCACCAGGACCCAGAGACCCCACAGAGACTGAACCAGGCCTGTGTTTGAGTGTCTCCTGCAGAGGTACAGGTCAGCAGTGGCCTGCCACAGGGGCAGGGGCTCTGGTTGCAGCTGATCTGGGTCACGCAGCCTGTGGCACAAGCCCTCTTGGAGGAGTTCGCCATTAACCCCACCATAAAGCTGCCAAGCATATGACCCACAAACTATAGAACAATTATACCAAAAGACATTCTCACACTGTTAAGAAAGTTCTAGGACCCACAATAGATTTCCCAACCTGGGGTTCTGGGCAGGGGACTAAGAACTCCCAAGGAATTTGACCATGGAAGACACTGGGATTTGATTACAGAATTTACACAGGACTGGGGAAACGGGGACGTGGATGGCACAAACAAAACATTGGGCATACCAATACCCAGCACTGGAGAAAGGAATTGTAGCCCCTCAAGATACTGACCCAGACTTGTGTGTGAGTGTCCAGGAGCATCTGACAGAGGCGTGGGTGGGCAGTGGACTGCTGCAAGGTTGGGGTCACTGAATGCAGCAGTGTGTGTATGGGACCTTTTGAAGGAGGTCGCCATTATCTTCATTACATTCACCATAGTCAGGTCTCAGGTCAAATAGGGAGAGAACACAGCCCTGCTCATCAACAGAAAATCGGATTAAAGATTTATGAGCATGGTCCCTTCCATCAGAGCAAGACCCAGTTTCCCCCACAGTCAGTTTCTCCAGACAGGAAGCTTCCATAAGCTTCCTATCCTTATCCTTCAGAGGGCAGACAAAATGAAAACCACAGTCACAGAAAACTAACCAAGTTGATCACATGGACCACAGCTCTGTCTAACTCAATGAAACTATGAGCCATGCCATGTGAGGGCCACCCAAGATGGACAGGTCATGGTGGAGAGTTCTGACAAAACATAGTCCACTAGAGAAGGCAATGGCAAGCCACAGCAGCATTTTTGCCTTGAGAATACAATGAATAGTATGAAAAGGCAAATGGATAGGACACTAAAAGATGAACTCCCCAGGTTGCTGAGTGCCTAATATGCTACAAGAGAAGAGTGGAGAAATCACTCCAGAAATAATGAAGAGATGGAGCCAAAGTGAAAACTCCCAGTTGTGGATGTGACTGGTGATGGAAATAAAGTCCGATGCTGTAAAGAACAATATTGAATAGGAACCAGGAATTCTAGGTCCATGAATCAAGGTAAATTCAGTTCAGTCGCTCAGTCGTGTCTGACTATTTGTGACCCGATGAATCACAGCATGCCAGGCCTCCCTGTCTACCACCAACTCCCGGAGTTCACCAAAATCATGCCCATCGAGTGGGTGATGCCATCCAGCCATGTCATCCTCTGTCGTCCCCTTCTCCTCCTGCCCCCAATCCCTCCCACCATCAAGGTCTTTTCCAATGAGTCAACTCTTCACATGAGGTGGCCAAAGTACTGGAGTGTCAGCTTCAGCCTCAGTCCTTCCAATGAACACCCAGGACTGATCTCCTTTAGGATGGACTGGTTGGATCTCCTTGCAGTCCAAGGGACTCTCAAGAGTCTTCTCCAACACCACAGTTCAAAAGCATCAATTCTTTGGCACTCAGCTTTCTTCACAGTCCAACTCTCACATCCATACATGACCACTGCAAAAACCATAGACATGACTAGACAGACTTTTGTTGACAAAGTAATATCTCTGCTTTTTAATATGCTTCTAGTTTGGTCATAACTTTCCTTCCAAGGATTAATTTCATGGCTGCAGTCACCATCTGCAGTGATTTTGGAGCCCCCCAAAAATAAAGTCTGACACTGTTTTCACTGTTTCCCCATCTATTTCCCATGAAGTGATGGGGCTGATGCCATGATCTTGGTTTTCTGAATGTTGAGCTTTAAGCCAACTTTTTCACTCTTCTTTCACTTTCATCAAGAGGCTTTTTAGTTCCTCTTCACTTTCTGCCATAAGGGTGGTGTCATCTGCATATCTGAGGTTATTGATATTTCTCCTGGCAATCTTGATTCCAGCTTGTGCTTCTTCCAGCCCAGAATTTCTCATGATGTACTCTGCATATAAGTTAAATAAGCCGGGCGACAATATACAACCTTGATGTACTCCTTTTCCTATTTGGAATCAGTCTGTTGTTCCATGTCCAGTTCTAACTGTTGCTTCCTGATCTGCATATAGGTTTCTCAAGAAGCAGGTCAGGTGGTCTGGTAGTCCCATTTCTTTCAGAATCTTCCACAGTGTATTGTGATCCACACAGTCAAAGGCTTTGGAAATAGAAGTGGTCAAATAGGAGATGGCAATAGTGAACATGGAAGTTCACTATTATACATGAAAGTGACAAATAGAATCAAGGGATTAGATCTGATAGACAGAGTGCCTGAAGAAGTATGGATGGAGTTTTCTGGCATTGTACAGGCGGTGATCAAGACCATCCCTAAGAAAAAGAAATGTAAAAAGGCAAAATGGTTGTCTGAGGAGGCCTTACAAATAGCTGAGAAAAGAAGAGAAGCTAAAGGCAAGGAAGAAAATGAAAGATATACCCATTTGAATGCAAAGTTACAAAGAATAGCAAGGAGAGACAAAGCCTTCCTAGTCCTCAATTCAAAGAAATAGAGGAAAAGAATAGAATGGGAAAGACTAGAGATCCCTTCAAGGAAGAACTACTAAGGGAACATTTCATGCAAAAAAGGGCACAATAAAGGACAGAAATCGGATGGACTTCTCAGAAGCAGAAGATATTAAGAAAAGGTTGCAAGAATACACAGAAGTACTATACAAGAAATCTTCATGACCCAGATAACTATGATGGTGTCATCACTCACCTAGAGCCAGATATCCTGGATTGCGAGTCAAGGGGGCCTTAGCAAGCTTAACTATCATCAAAGCTAGTGGAGGTGATAGAATCTCAGCTGAGTTATTTCAAATCCTAAAAGATGATGCTGTGAAAGTGCTGCACCCAATATGCCAATACATTTGGAAAATTCAGCAGTGGCCAGATGACTGTAAAAGGGCAGTTTTCATTCCAATCTGAAAGAAAGGCAATGCCAAAAATGTTCAAATTAAAGCACAATTTTGCTCATCTCAGATGTTACCAAATAATGCTCAAAATTCTCCAAGCCACGATTCAACAGTATGTGAACCATGAACTTCCAGATGTTTAAGCTGGATTTAGAAAGGGCAGAGGAACTAGAGATCAAATTGCCAACATCCATTGGATCATAGAAAAAGCAAGAGAATTTCAGAAAAGCATGTCAGTTCAGCTCAGTTGCTCAGTCATGTCTGACTCCCTGCAACCCCATGAATCTCAGCATGCCAGGCCTCCCTGTCCATCCCCACCTCCTGGAGTTCACCCAAACCCATGTCCATTGAGTCAGTGATGCCATCCAGCCACCTCATCCTCTGTTGTCCCCTTCTCCACCTGCCTCCAATCCCTCCCAGCATCAGAGTCTTTTCCAATGAGTCAATACTTTGCATGAGGTGGCCAGAGTACTGGAGTTTCAGCTTTAGCATCAAGTCCTTCAAATGAACACCCTGGACTGATCTCCTTTAGAATGGACTGGTTGGATCTCCTTGCAGTCCAAGGGACTCTCAAGAGTCTTCTCTGACACCACACTTCAAAAGCATCAATTCTTCAGCACTCAGCTTTCTTCACAGTCCAACTCTCACATCCATACGTGACCACTGGTAAAACCATAGCCTTGATTAGATGAACCTTTGTTGGAAGAGTAATGTCTCTGCTTTTGAATATGCTGTCTAGGTTGGTCATAACTTTCCTTCCAAGGAGTAAGTGTCTTTTAATTTCATGGCTGCAATCACCATCTGCAGTGATTTTGGAGCCCCAAAAAATAAAGTGTGACACTGTTTCCACTGTTTTATTGATTACACGAAAGCCTTTGAATGTGTAGATCACAACAAACTGGAAAATTCTTCAAGAGATCGGAATATCAGACCATCTTACCTCCTTCCTGAGAAATCTGTATGCAGGTCAAGAAGCAACAGACTGGTTCCAAATTGGGAAAGGAGTTCGTCAAGTCTGTATATTATCACCCTGCTTATTTAAATTATATGCAGAGTACATTATGCGAATTGCTGGGCTGGATGAAGCACAAGGTGGAATCATGATTGCTGGGAGTAAAATCAGTAAACTCAGATTCACAGATGACACTATCCTTATGGCTGAAAGCAAAGAAGAACTAAAGAGCCTCTTGATGAAAGTGAAAGAGGAGAGTGAAAAAGCTGGTTTAAAACTCAACATTTGATAAACTAAGATCATGGCATCTGGTCCCATCACTTCATTGCAAATAGATGGAGAAACAATGGAAACAGTGAAAGACTTTATGTTTTTGGGCTCCAAAGTTACTGTGGATGGTTACTGCAACCATGAAGTTAAAAGACACTTGCTCCTTGGTAGAAAAGCTATGACCAACCTACACAACATATTAAAAAGCAAAAACATTACTTTGCCAACAAAGATCCGTCTAGTCAAAGCTATGGTTTTCCCAGAAGTCATATATGGGTGTAAGGGTTGAACTATAAAGAAAGCTGAGTGCCAAAGAATTGATTATTTTGAACTGTGGTGTTGTAGAAGATTCTTGACAGTCACTTGGACTGCAAGGAGATCCAACCAGTCATCCCTAAAGAGAATCAGTACTGAATATTCCTTAGGACTGATGCTGAAGCTGAAACTCCAATATTTTGGTCACCTGATGCAAGGAGCTGACTCTTTGGAAAAGACTCTGATGCTGGGAAAGATTGACGGTAGGAGAAGAGGATGACAGAGGTTGGATGGTATCAACACCTCAATAGACATGAGTTTGAGCAATATTTGGGAGTTGGTGATGGATAGGGAATCCTGGCCTGCTGCAGTCCATGGGGTTGCAAAGAGTTGGACATGACTGAGTGACCGAACTGAGCTGAACTGAAACCGAGAACTTCCAGCTGTACAAGCTGGATTTAGATAAGGCAGAGGAACCAGAGTTCAAATTGCCAACATCTGCTCGATCATAGAAAAAGTAAGGAAATTCCAGAAAAAAAAAAAACATCTACTTAGGCTTCATTGACTATGCTAATGCCTTTGATTTGTGGATCACAACAAACTTTGGAAAATTCTTAAAGAAATTTGAATACCAGACCACCTTACCCGCCTCCTGAGAAACCTGTATGCAAGACAAGAAGCAACAATTAGAACTGAATATGGAACAATGGACTGGTTCAAAATTGGGAAAGGAGTACATCAAGGCTGTATATTGTCATCCTGCTTATTAACTTATATGCAGAGTAGTAGTAGTGTTAGTCACTCAATCATTTCTGATTCTTTGCAACCCTATGGATTGTGGCCCACCAGGCTCCTCTGTCCATGGGATTCTCCAGGCAAGAATACTGGAGTGGATTGCCATTTCCTTCTCCAGAGGATCTTCCTGACCCAGGGATTGAACCAGGGTCTCCTGAATTGCAGGCAGATTCTTTACTATCTGAGCTATATTCAGAGTACATCATGTGAGATGCTGGTCCGGATGAAACACAAAATTGAATAAAGATTTCCAGGAGAAATATCAATAACCTCACATATGCAGAGGACACCACCCTATTGGGAGAAAGGGAAGAGGAACTAAAGAACCTCTTGATTAAAGTAAAAGAGGAGAGTGAAAATGTTGGCTTAAAATTCAACATTCAGAAAACTAAGATCATGGCATACAGTCCCATCACATCACAGAAAGCAGATGGGGAAACAATGAAAACAGTGACAGACTTAAATTTCTTGGACTCCAAAATCACTGCAGATGGTGACTGGAGCCATGAAATTAAAAGAAGATTGCACCTTCAAAGAAAAGCTATGACAAACCTGGACAGCATATTAAGAAACAGAGATGTTACTCTGATGACAAAGGTCCATATAGTCAAAGATATGGTTTTTCCTGCAATGCAGGAAAAATCTGCATTTTCCTGCCTGCAGGACAGGAGACCAGGGTTTGATCCCTGGGTCAGGAAGATCCTCTGGATAAGGGAATGGCAAGCCACTCAAGTATACTTGCTTGGACAATCCCATGGAAAGAGGAGCCTAGTGGGTTTGCAAAAAGCCAAACGTGACTGAGTGACTAATATACATATATGGTTTTTCCAGTAATGATGTACAGATGTGAAAGTTGGACCATAAAGAAAGCTGAGCACCAAAGAATTGATGCTTTCAAACTGTGGTGCTGGAGAAGCCTCTTGAGTCCCTTGGACTGCAAGGAGATGAAACTAGTCAATCATAAAGAAAATTAGTCCTGAATATTCATTGGAAGGACTGATGCTAAAGCTGAAGCTCCAATATTTTGACCACCTGGTGTGAAGAGCCAACATATTGGAAAAGTTCCTGAAGCTGGGAAAGAGAAAAGGGAGGATAGGGGACAGCAGAAGACAAGGTGATTGGGTGGCATTACCAACTCAAGGGACATGAGTGTGAGCAAACTCCAGGAGATGGTGAAAGACAAGTAAGCCTTGTGTGCTGCAGCCCATGGGGTCACAAAAAGTCGGACATGACTGAGGGACTGAACAACAACATACACTGAGAAATGATTACTAAGATTGAGGTCATTAATATATCCATTACCTCACGTGGTTAACCCCTGTTTCATGTCTGTGGTGAGAATACTTAAGAACTACTCTCAGTAAATTTCAAGTATATAGTACTGTATTACTAAATATAGTTACCATGCTGCAGTATTTGTCTCTCGTTTATTTCACTTATCATAATGCCCTCTAGGTTCATCCATGTTGTCACAGATGGTAGAAGTTCCTTCATTTTCAAACATGAATGATACTCCTTTGGAGATATGTATCACATTTTCTTAAATCATTCATCTGTTGAGAGATACTTAAGTTGTCTCCATTCCTTAGATATTGTGAATAACATTGCAATGAACACAAGAATGTGGATATCTCTTTGAGATGTTGATTTCTTTTTCTCTGGATATAAGCTCAGAAATGAGTTTGTTTAATCAGTTCAAGTCTAATTATTTAAGGAACCTCCATACTATTTTCCTGGAGAAGGCAATGGCAACCCACTCCAGTACTCTTTCCTGGAAAATCACATGGATGGAGGAGCCTGGGAGGCTACAGTCCGTGGGGTTGCGAAGAGTCAGACACGACTGAGTGACTTCACTTTCACTTTTAACTTTCCTGCATTGGAGAAGGAAATGGAAACCCACTCCAGTGTTCTTGCCTGGAGAATCCCAGGGATGGGGGAACCTGGTGGGCTGCTGTCTATGGGGTCACAGAGTCGGACACGACTGATGCGACTTAGCAGCAGCAGCAGCATACTATTTTCCATCCTGGAGGGGGGCATGGCAACCCATTCCAGTATTCTTGTCTGGAGAATCCAATGGACAGAGGAGCCTGGCAGGCTACAGTCCATAGGTTTGCAAAGAGTGGGACATAACTGCAGTGTCTTAGCATGCATGCACACATATTATTTTCCATAGTGGCTGCTCCAATTTACATCTTCACCAACAGTGTACACCTGTTCCCTTTATTCCACATTTGCACCAATATTTGCTATCTTCTATCTTTCCTTATAATATCCCTCCTAATAGGTGTGTAAAATGTCACTTTTCATTCCAATCCCAAAGAAAAGCAATGCCAAAGATTGTACAAACTACAGCACAATTGCACTCATCTCACATGCTAGCAAAATAATGCTCAAAAGTTTCCAAGCCAGGCTTCAACAGTATGTGAACTGTGAAAGTCCAGATGTTCAAGCTAGATTTAGAAAAGGCAGAGGAAGCAGAGATCAAATTGCCAACATCCGATGGATCATTGAAAAAGCAAGAGAATTTCAGGAAAAAACAAACAAACAAACAAACAAACATCTATTTCTGCTTTATTGACTATGCCAAAGCCTTTGAGTGTGTGGATCACAAAAAGCTGGAAAATTCTTTAAGAGAGGGGTATACCAGACCACCTTACCTGCTTTCTGAGAAATCTGTATGTAATTCAAGAAGCAACAGTTAGAGCTGGACATGTAACAACAGACTGGTTCCAAATTGGGAAAGAAGTAAGTCAAGGCTGTATATTGTCACCCTGCTTATTTAATTTATATGCAGAGTACATTATGTGAATTGCTGGCTGGATGAAGCAAAATCTTGACTCAAGATTGCTGGGAGAAATATCAATAATATCAGATACACAGTTAACACCACTCTTATGGGAGAAATCAAAGAAGAACTAAAGAGCCTCTTGGTGAAAGTGAAAACGGAGAGTGAAAAAGCTGGCTTAAAACTCAACATTCAAAAACCAAGATCATGGCATCTGGTCCCATCATTTCATGGCAAATAGGTGGAGAAACAATGGAAACAGTGAGATACTTTATGTTTTGGGGCTCCAAAATCACTGCAGATGGTGACTGCAACCATGAAATTAAAAGACACTTGCTCCTGGGAAGAAAAGCTATGACCAACCTAGACAGCATATTAAAAAGCAGAGGCATTACTTTGCCAATAAATCTCCATCTATTCAAAGCTATGGTTTTTCCAGTAGTCATGTATGCATGTGAGAGTTGGACTATAAAGAAAGCTGAGCACCAAAGATTTGATGCTTTTGAACTGTGGTGGTAGAAAAGACTTTTGAGAGTCCCTTAGACTGCAAGGAGATCCAACCAGTCCATCCTAAAGGAAATCAGTTCCTGAATATTTATTGGAAGGACTGATGCTGAGGTTGAAGCTCCAATACTTTGGCCACCTTATGGAAAAAACTGATTCATTGGAAAAGACCCTGATGCTGAGAAAGATTGAAGGCAATGGGAGAGTGGGACGACAGAGGATGAGATGGTTGAATGGCATCACCGATTCGATGGACATAAGTTTGAGCAAGCTCCGGAGGTTAATGAAGGACAGGGAATCCTGGCATGCTGCAGTCCATGAGGTCATAAAGAGGTGGACACGACTGAGCCACGGAACCGAACTGAACAGGTATGAGGTGATATCTCACTGTGGTTCTAATTTGAACTTCCCTGATGATTAGTAGTGCTGAGTAACTTTTCATGTACCTACTGGGTATTTGAAAGTCTTTTGAAATAAGAGTTTATTAATGTCAATAATTTTAATTATTTAATACATTCATTCATTAATATTTTATTGAGGTTGAGTTGATGTAAAATATTATGTTTATTTCAGGTGCACAGCATAGTGATTCAGTAGTTTTATAGATGATATACCATTAGAAGTTATATTCCATTAAAAGTTGTTACAAGATAAATGTAATTCCCTGTGCAATACAACACAACTTTGTTGTTTATCTCTTTTGTACATAGTAGTTTGTATCTCTTAATCCTTAATTTGTCTTTCCTCCCTTTCCTCTCCCCACTGGTAGCTATTATTTTTTTATGTCTATTTCTTTTTTGCATGTGCATTCCTTCATATTATTTCTAAATTCCTCATATAAGTGATATCACACAGTACCTATCTTTCTGTTTCTGGCTAATTTCACTAAAATTAGTATTCTCTACATCTATGCATGCTTCAGTAAATGCCAGAATTTCATTTTTCATGATTGAGTAATGTTCCATTGTATGTGTATAAGGCATATTCTTTATTCATTTACCTGTTGATAGGCACTTGGGTTGCCTCCATATCTTATTGTAAATTATTTTGCTACAAATATGAGGGTTCATGTGTCTTTTTTATTTTTATTTTTTGTATACTCTGAATCTATGCCCAGGAATGAGATTGCTGAATCAAATAATAGTTCTACTTTTAGTTTTTTGTGAAACCTCCATACTGCTTTCCATACTGGCTGCACCAATTTACATTCCCATGAACAGTGCAAAGGTTCCCTTTTCTCCACACCCTTTCAAGCATTTGTTATTTATGGATAATTTGATGATAGTCATTTTGACAGGAGTGAAGTGATACCTGATTATTGTTTTCATTTACATTTCTCCAATCAAATGAACTATATTGAACATTTTTTCATGTGTCTGTTGGGCATCTGTATATCTTCTTAAAAAAAAAAGTCTGTTTGGACCTTCTGCCCATTGTTTCTGATTGTAGATTCTTTCTCCTTTGTCTTGGATTAATTGACCACAAATGTGTAAGCTTATTTCTGGGCATTCTATTCTGTTCCAGTGATTGATATGTCTGCTTTTGTATTGGCACCTTGCTGTTTTGACTACTGTAGCTTTAAATTATTTCTTAAAGGATTACACTGCTGAAAGCAAATATTACAAAATTTTAGAAATACTTTATGCTTTTAAAGAAATCAAACTATGTTATTTTTATATATTAGTGTGTGAACTTGGGGCTTCTGTAGTGACTCAGACGGTAAAGAATCTGCCATACATAAAACAAAATGTTGTATATTAAGTCTTGATATTTTCTTTGCCCTTTTACTCTAGCAATAATTTTATCTTGTACAAAATAACAATTAATAAGTATCCAGTACTTACTTTCTTACAAAAAAACCTAATACTTTATGTGTATTACCTCATTAAATCCTCACAGTAACTATGATTTATACACTAATATCTCCATTTCACAGGTAAGTAAACTGAAGTGCAAAGAGGCTAAGTAATTTAACCACAATTATATACTTAATATATGAGGAATTAATATGTAAAACAAATTTTGGAAAGTTAAGATAAATATTTGAGTTACAGCCACGTCTTTTGTTGCAAGTGAATTGACTTTTGAGAGGGGCATACCTTCTTTCTCTCTTAATTATTAAAAATCTGAATTTTTAGCACGTTACCAAATAACTCTATTTAATTCGAGGATTTGTTTTGTCATTTTATAGACTAAACATTTCCTTTGCCCAGACTCTTTCCCATCACTAATGTCTCTAAGGAATTGATTGTCTACATTTGTTTCACTTATCAGTAAATATTAATCTTTTTATAAATTATAATATGCTTAAATAACTAAATTTACTTCACCATGACTCAGTTATCTGGTTTTAATGCTTTGTACTTTAAAATGCAATCATTAGTCAAGAGTGGTGTCTTTATCTGGAACCATTAGGTTATTAGCATGTCATGTTTGTAGGGCTTTCTTTAGTGGTACTTGTTTCTTTGGAATACACTTTGCTATGCTGGTGTGGATATCGCTTTGCTCTGGTGAAAAGGAAGCAATTGGTATGCTCACAAGTATGCTCAGTTCAAACTAGATAACACATATTCCATTTTGTACTTGATAAGTTTACAAACCATATTTATCAAAGACTTCCTCCAGGAGAATTTCTACTCAAGTGAAGAGAGCATTAATCACAATGAGGGGAAGCCCTCAGAGTAGACCAAATGAAAAGTTCACTTAAAACTCTTCATCTTCTAAGAGCAGAACCTCAGGAACAGTATTTCTTCCTACTGCTTTAAGTGATATCCCAGTAGACGTAATGCACCAAAATATATTTCATTTCTTTTCAGGTCACCTGTAATTTTCTAAAGAAAAAAACAGACTATAGAAATGTCTACATTTTTCATTGTAAACATTTGCCTTCTGGGGAAAAAGTAGCATCCTAAGAGCTTTTAGAAAAGGTAGGATTTATGCATCGCACTTGATGCTTTTCTCCTCTCCTATTTTAGCCATAAAAGAGGAGAATGCACATATAGCATCTACACCAATGTCACAGTTATAAACAAAATTCTTCTTTATTACTCATATTTTACTTAATCTTATTTGATGGTTTAGACTATTTGAACACAAGTCTATACCTAATGCATGTATTAATTTTTTTTTCAAATTTTATTTCATTCTCTTAGATTTTTCAGACTATCCCCTGCTTACCACCCTGGGCCTGGCCTCTTTCCCAAATTCCTTGAAATTTCATACTTAAGAAACTCATCTGCCTTAGTGGAAGTAGTCTGAATCCAAGAGTCCATAAATACTGATATTAGTTCTGGCTTTATTACTGGTCTTCTGTATTGCTATCTGAAAAATACATGCCTGATTTACAGTGTGTAGTTGTGGCTGTTTTTTGAGAAAGCTGAATGTGGAGGTTAATGGACTTCACAGATATGATGTAGAGATTGTATTATTTAAACTCTGTTTTGAAGGCTGGGAATATTTGGAAGTTGCTTTTACTTGAATAATCATTGTGAAAAAGCTTACTGAAAATTAAAACTCCTGAGTCCCAGAGAAAGCCTTACTCTTGCTTACTTTCTGTTTGTTTCTTTCCCTCCATCTCCCTCCCTCTCATTTTAAAATCAAAGTATAGTTGATTCACAATATTGTGTTAGTTTCAGGTATACAGCATAACAACTCAGTATTTTTTTCAGCTTATATTACATTATAGGTTATTATAAGAGAATGACTATAATTCCCTGTCCTATACGGTATATCATTGTTCCTTATCTATTTTATGTATAGTACTTTGTATTTGTTAGGCCCATACACCTAATTTGTCCCTCCTCCATTCCCTGTCCCCATTGGTAACCACTAAATTGTTCTTTTTAATCTATGAGTATGTTTCTGTAATGAATATATTTTGTAGGTTCCATATATAAGTGATATTATGTAGTATTTGTCTTTCTCTGTCTAACATTTCACTAAGAATAATTGTTAGGTCCATTCATATTTATTCAAATGACAATATTTAATTTTTTGACAATTGAGTAATATCTGTTGTTATTTAGTTGCTAAGTTGTGTCTGACTCTTTTGTGATCCCATGGACTGTAGCCCACCAGGATCCTCTGTCCATGGGATTTTTCTAGCAAGAATCCAGGAGTGGGTTGCCATTTCCTTCTCCATGGGATTGTCCCAACCCAGGGATCGAATATGTGTATTCTGCATTGGCAGGTGGGTTATTTATGACTGATTCACCAGGGAATTCCCTAATATATATATATATATATATATATATATATATATTATATATATGTATATATTCATGTATATATACACATTATATATATATATATATGTATATATACATACATATATATACATGTATACAAATATATATACATATATATATACACAAAATATATATATATATATATATATATATATATGCATACAAATCACAGGTAGAAGGCAATGGCACCCCGCTCCAGTACTCTTGCCTGGAAAATCCCATGGATGGAGGAGCCTGGTAGGCTGCAGTCCATGGGGTCGCTAAGAGTCGGACACGACTGAGTGACTTCACTTTCTCCTTCCACTTTCATGCATTGGAGAAGGAAATGGCAGCCCACTCCAGTGTTCTTGCCTGGAGAATCCCAGGGACAGAGAAGCCTGGTAGGCTGCAGTACATGGGGTCGCAAAGAGTCAGACACGACTGAGCGACTTCACTCACTCACTCATACAAATCATATCTTAATTCAATTGTTGGCTTCTAGGCACTTGGGTTGCTTCCATATCTTGGCTGCTATAAATAGTGCTGCTATGAATATTGTGGTTCGTGCATCATTTTAAATTAGTGCTTTCATTTTTTCCAGATATATGAGCAGGAGTGGAATTGATGGATCAATTCTATTTTCAGTCTTTTGAGGAACCTCCATAGTGTTTTCCATAGTTGTTGAACCAATTTACATTCACACCAACAGTGCACGAGTGTTCCCTTTTCTACACATCCTTTCCAACATTTGCATTTATAGCCTTTTTGAAGATAGTCTTTCTGACTGGTGTGAGGTTATACCTCATTGTGGTTTTGATTTGCTTTTGAATCCCAGGGATGGTGGAGCCTGGTGGGCTGCCATCTGTGGGGTCGCACAGAGTCGGACACGACTGAAGCGACTTAGCAGCAGCAGCAGCAGCAGTATATTAGTGATACTGAACATATTTTCTTGTACTTGTTTCCATATTCTTAGGAAAAATGTCTATACAGGTCTTCTGCCCATTTTGATTAGATTATTTCTTTTTTTTGATATTGAGTTGCATAAGCTATTTATATATTTTGAATACCCCTTGTCAATCATATCTTTGACAAATATATTTCCCCATTCTGCAGGTTGTCTTTTGTTTTGTTAATGATTTCTTTTACAGGGCAAAAAATTTAAGCTTAATTAGGTCTCATTTATTTATAAATGCTCTTAATTCTTTTGCATTAGACAGACTCCCAGAAATAATGATATGATTTATGTCAAAGAATGATATGCTAATTTTTCCTTCTAGGAGCTTTATGGTTTCTGGTCTTGTATTTAGGTTTTTAATTCATTCTGAATTTATCTTTGGTATAGAGTGAGGAAATGATCTGATCTCATTGGTTTGAATGTAACTTTTCAGTTTTCTCCACACAAATTATTAAAGACAATATCTATTCTTCACTGCATAATCTTGCCTCATTTGTAATATATTACTTGACCAAAAGTGTGTGGGTTTATTTCTAGGTTATCTATTGAGTTCAATTGATCTTTGTGGCTGTTTTGTGTCAGTACAATACAGTTTTGTTTATTATAGCTTTATAGTATACTTTATTTTTTCATTATTATTATTTTTATTGAAATATAGTTGATTTACAATGTTGGATTAATTACTTCTGTTCAGCAAAGTGATTCAGTTATATATATGTATATACATTAAAATATTCTTTTGTATTAAGTTTATCATAAGATATTGAATATAATTCTCTGTGCTATACAGTAGGACCTTGTTGTTTATCCATTCTGTATATAAAAGATTACATATGCAAACCTTGACCTACCATTCTATCCTTCCCTCAATCTCCTCCCCCTTGGCAACCTCCAGTCTGTCCTCTATGCCTCTGACTTTGTTTCTGTTTCCTAGATGGTTTCAATTGGGTCATATTTTAGATTTTATACATAAGTGATATCATATAGCATTTGTCTTTCTTTTTCTGACTTGCTTCACTGAGTATGATAATCTTTAGTTCCAACCATGGCTTTATTTTGTTATTTTTTTTGGCTGATTAATTTTCCAATGTCTATATATACTATGTTTTCTTTATCTATTCATATGATGATGGACATTTATGTTGTTTCCATGTCTTGGCTATTGTGAATAGTGTTGTTATGAACACAAGGGTGCATATATATTTTTGAATTACAGCTTTGTTTGGATATATGCCCAAGAGTGGGATTGTTGGAGCATGTGGTAATTCTATTTTTAAGTTTCTGAGGAACCTCCATACTGTTTTCCACAGTGGCTGCACTAACTCACATTCCCACCAACAGTGTAGTGGACTTCCCTTTTCTCCACCTCATTTCTAGAATTTCTTATTTGTAGACTTTTTAATGATAGCCATTCTGATTGGTGTGAGATGGTACCTGATTATAGTTTTGATTTGCATTTCTCTAATAGTGATATTTAATATATTTTCATATACCTTTTGCCCATCTGCATGTCTTTTTTGGAAAAATGTCTATTTAGATCTACCCATTTTGGATAAGGTTGTTTGTTTTTTGTTGTTGTTGTTGAGTTGTATGTTCTGTTTGTATATTTTGGAATTTAAGCCCTTGTCAGTTGCATCATTTGTAAATATATTCTACCATTCTGCTGCCTTTTCTTTTTGTTTCATTTGTTGCATGCAAGTGTGTAAGCTTGATTAGGTCTGATTTGTTTATTTTGTTCTTATTTCTATTTCTTTGGGAGACAGACCTAAGAAAACATTTATGTCAGAGAATGCTTTGCTATATTTTCTTCTAGGAGTTTAATGGTGTCATGTCTTATGTTTAAGTCTTCAAGACATTTTGAGTTTATTTATGTATATGGTGAGAGAGTATATTCTAGCTTCATAGATTTTCATCTGGCTGTCCAACTTTCTCAACACCACTGTCTTTCCCATCGTATATTCTTGCCTCCTTTGTCAAATTTTAATTGATCATAGGTGTATGGGTTTATTTCTGGGCTCTCCATTCTGTTCCATTGATCCATATATCTATTATCTTTTATTTATTTTTTTTTTTTGCCAATGCCATGCTATTTTGATTTCTGTAGCTTTGAAGTATTGTCTGAATCCTGGGCTGCATATGCCTATTGCTTTACTCTTTTTCTTCAGGATTGCTTTGGTGATTCTGGGTCTTTCAAGCTTCCATATGAATTTTAATATTGTTTCTTCTAGTTCTGTGAAAAATGTTATTAATAATTTGACAGCAATCGCCTTAAATCTGAAGATTGCTTTAGTTAATATGGCCATTTTAACAATATTTCTTCCAATCCAAGAGCATAGTATATTTTTCCATTTCCTTGAATAATTTTTAATTTCTTCCCTTAATGCTTTATATTTCTCAGGGTATAAGTCTTTCACCTGCTTGGCCAGGTTTTTCCTAAATATCATGTTTTGGGGGTGAACTTTTAAAATGTATTATTTTCTTACCTTCTGATGCTCCATTATTGGTGTAAAGAAATGCAAGCAATTTACATATGTTAATCTTGTCTCCTGCAACCTTGCTAAATTTATCAATTCCAGTAGCATTTGTATGGAGTCTTTTTATTTTCTATATGTAGTATCATATTATCTGTACATAATGAAAATTTTGGGCACCTACTGACCTGGGGAGTTCATCTTTCAATGTCATATCTTTCTGACTTTTCATACTGTTAATGGGGTTCTCAAGGCAAGAATACTGAAGTGGTTTGACATTCCCTTTTCTAGTGGACCATGTTTTGTCAGAACTAACCACTAACCTGTCCATCTCAGGTGGCCCTACATGGCATGGTTCATAGTTTCAATGAGTTAGACAAGGCTGTGAACATTATGAAAGGCAAATATATATGACACTGAAAGATGAACTCCCCAGGTCGGTAGGTGCCCAGTATGCTACTGGAGAAGAGTGGAGGAATAGCTCCAGAAAGAATGAAGAAACTGAGCCAAAACAAAAACAACATTCAGTTGTGGATTTAACTGGTGATGGAAGTATAGTTCAATGCTGTAAAGAACATTATTGCATAAGAACCTGGAATGTTAGGTCCATGAATCAAGGTAAACTGGAAGTTGTCAAACAGGAGATGGCAAGTGGCAAGAATGGATATAGACATGTTAGGAATCAGGGAATTAAAATGAACCAGAATGGGTGAATTTAATTCAGATGACCATTACCTCTATTACGGTGGGCAAGAATCCCTTAGAATAAGTGGAGTAGCACTCATAGTCAACAGGAGAATCCAAAATGCACTACTTGGGTGCAATCTCAAAAATGACACAATGATCTCTATTCATTTCCAAGGAAAATCATTCAATATCACAGTAATCCAAGTCTATGCCCCAAAAACTAATGCCAAAGAAGCTGAAATTTAATGATTCCATGAAGTCCTACAAGACCTTCTAGAATTAACACCAAAAAAGATGTCCTTTTCATCATAGGAAACTGGAATGCAAAAGTAGGGAGTCATTAAATACCTGAAGTAACAGGGAAGTTTGGCCCTTGAGTACAAAATGAAGCAGGGCAAAGGCTAACCGAAGTTTGCCAAGAGAACACATTGCTCATAGCAAATACCCTCCTCCAACAACACAAGAGATGACTCTATGCTTCATCACCAGATTGCCAACACTGAAGTCAGATAGATTACATTCTTTGCAGTGGAAGGTGGAGAAACTCTATACAGTTAGCAAAAACAAGACTGGGAGTTGTCTGTGGCTCAGATCATGAACTCCTTATTGCAAAATTCAGACTTAAATAGAAGAAAGTAGGGAAAACCACAAGACCACCAGATATGACCTACATCAAATTCCTTACAATTATACAGTGGAAGTGACAATTTGATTCAAGGAATTAGATCTGATAGAATTCTTGAAGAATTATGGATAGAAGATAGTGACATTGTACAGGAGGTGGTGATCAAAATCATCCACAAGAAAAAGAAATGCAAAAAGGCAAAATGGTTGTCTGAGGTGGCCTTACAAACAGTTGAGAAAAGAAGAAAAGCAAAAGGCAAAGGAGAAAATGAATGGTATATCCATCTGAATGCAGAGTTTCAAAGAATAATAAGAGAGATAAGAAAGCCTTTCTAAGTGATCAATGCAAAGGCATAGAGGAAAACAATAGAATGGGAAAGACTAGAGATCTCTTCAAGAAAATTAGAGATACTAAGGGAACATTTCATGCACAGATGGGCACAATAAAGAACAGAAATGATTTGGAGGAAACAAAAGCAGAAGATTATTAAGAAGAGGTGGTAAGAATATACAGAAGAACTATACACAAAAGATCTTAATGACTCAGATAACAATGATGGTGTGATCACTCACATAAAGCCACACATCCTGGAATGTGAAGTCAAGTGGTTCATAGGAAGCATCGCTATGAACAAAGCTAGTGGAGGTGATACAATTCCAGTTGAGCTATTTCAAATCCTAAAAGATGATGCTGTGAAAGTGCTGCACTCAATATGCCAGCAAATTTGGAAAATTCAACAGTGGCCACAAGACTGGAAAAGGCCAGTTTTCATTCCAATACCAAAGAAAGGCAATGGCCAGAATGTTGAAACTACTGCACAATTGCACTCATCTCATAGACCAGCAAATTAATGCTCAAAATTCTCCAAGCAAGCTTCAATAATATGTAAACCAAGAACTTCCATATGTTCAAGCAGAATTTAGAAAAGGCAGGGGAATCAGAGATCAAATTGCCAACATCCAAAAAGCAAGAGAAGTTCATAAAAACATCTACTTCGGCTTCACTGACTGCACTAAAGCCCTTGACTGTGTGGATCACAACAAACTGTGGAAAAGTCTGTGGGAATACCAGACCACTTTACCTCTCTCCTGAGAAAACTATATGAGTCAAGAAGCAACAGTTAGATCTGGACATAGAACAATGGACTGGTCCCAAATTGGGAAAGGAGTACTTTTTACTTGTAGCTGTCTAGTTTTCCAAGGACCACTTATTGAAGAGGCTATCTTTTCTCCATTGTATATTCTTGTATACATTGTATATATTGTATATATTCTTGCCTAATTTGTCAAAGATAAGGTGCCCATAGGTGTGTGGGTTTATTCTGAGTTTTCTATCTTGTTCCATTGGTGTATATTTTTGTTTTTGTCAATACCATACTCTTTTGATGGCTGTAACTTTGTAGTATAGTATGAAGTCAGAAAAGTTGATTCCTCTTGCTTCATTTTTCATTCTCAAGATTGCTTTGGCTATTCAGTTTCTTCTGTCTTTCCATAAAAACTGTGATTTTTTTTTGTTCTAGTTCTGTGAAAAATAGCATTGGCATTTTCATAAGGATTCCTTTGAATCTGTAGATTGTTTTGGGTAGATGAATCATTTTCACAATATTGATTCTTCCAATCCAAGAACATGGTATGTCTCTCCATCTATTTGTGTCATCTCCGATTTATTTCATGATTCTTTTATTTTCTGCATACAAGTATTTTGTCTCTTTAGGTAGGCATATTCCTAGGTGTTTTATTATTTTTGTTTCACAGTACATGGGACTATTTCCTTACTTTCTCTTTCTGATAGTTCATTGTTAGTATATAAGAATTCAAGGGATTTCTGTGTATTAATTTTATATCCCATGACTTTACTATACTCATTGATAAGCTCTAGTAATTTTCTGGTGGCATCTTTAGGGTTTTCTATGTATAGTATCATGTCATCTGCAAACACTGAGAGTTTTAATTCTTCTTTTCCTATCTAGATTCTTTTTATTTCTTTTTCTTTGATTTTTGGGGCTAGTACTTTCAAAACTATGTTGAATAATACTGGCAGGAGTGGGAACTCTTCTCTTGTTCTTAGTCTTAGACGAAATGCTTTGTTTTACACTATTGAGAATAGTGTTTGTTGTGGGTTTGTCATATATGGCCTTTACTATGTTGAGGTATATTCCTTTTATGCCTCCTTTCTGGAGAGTTTTATCATAAAAGGGTGTTGAATTTTGTTGAAAGCTTTCTCTACATTTATTGAGATGATCACATGGTTTTAATTTTTCAATTTCTTTTTTTATTATTTTATTTTATTTTTTAACTTTACAATATTGTATTGGTTTTGCCATATATCTTAATACAGTGTATCACATTAATTGATTTGCATATATTGAAGAATTCTTGCATCACTAGCATAAAGCACACTTGATCATGATGTTTGATCTTTTTAATGTGTTGTTGCATTCTGTTTGCTAGAATTTTGTTGAGATTTTAAAATCTATATTCATCAGTGATATTGGTTTATAATTTTATTTTGTGTGGCATCTTTGTCTGGTGCTGGTTTCAGAGATATGGTTGCCTCATAAAATGAGTTCAAGAGTTTTCCTTCCTCTTAAACTTTCTGAAAGAGTTTTAGTAGGATCAGTGTTAGCTTTTCTCTGAACCTTTGGTAGAATTTGCCTGTGAAGCCATCTGGTCCTGGGCTTTTTTTGTTGTTGTTGGAAGGTTTTTATTATAGTTTGGGTTTCTGTGCTTGTGATTGGATTATTCATGTTTTCTATTTGTTTCTGATTCAGTTTTGGAAGGTTATATTTTACTAAGAATTTGTCCATTTTTTCAAGGTTGTCCATTTGATTCACATATAATTGCTAATAGATGTTTATGATCCTTTGCATTTCTGTGTTATCTCTTCTTTTTTATTTTCAATTTTATTGATTTGGGTCTTCTCCCTTCTTATCTTGATAAGTCTTACTAATGGTTTGTCAATTTTGTTTTCCTTATCAAAGAACCAACTTTTGCTTTTATTGATTTTTTTTTTTTTTTTTTGCTTTTGCTTTTGCTTCTTTTTCATTTATTCTGCTCTGGTCTTTATAACTTCCTTCCTTCTATTAATTTTGGTTTTGTTGTTGTTCTTTTTCTAGTTGCTATAGGTGTAGAATTAAGTTGTTTATTTGATGCTTCTCTTGTTTCTTGAGGTAGACCTATATTGATATAAACTTCCTTATTAGCACTGCTTTTAGTGCATCCTGTATGTTTTGAGATGTCATGATTTCATTGTTATTTGCTTTTAGGTATTTTTGATTTCCCCTTTAATTTCTTCAGTGATCTCTTGGTTATTCAGAAATGTATTGTTTAGCCTCCATGTGTTTGTGTTTGTTATAGGGTTTTTTTCCAGAGTTAATATAGAATCTTACAGAATTCTGATCAGAGAAGTCTTCTATATTCTTAAATTTACCAAGGCTTGATTTATGGACAAAGATTCAATCTATCATAGAGAATGTTCCATGTGCACTTGAGAAAAATGTGCTATCTACTGTTTTGGGATGAAATGCCCTGTACATATCAATTGGGCCCAACTGGTCCAATGGTTCATTCAAAGCTGTGTTTCCTTATTAATTTTCTGTCTCAATGACCTGTCTATTGGTGTGAATGGGGTGTTAACCTCCATCACTCTTATTGTGTTATTGTTGTTTTCCCCTTCAATAGTTTTTAGCACTTGCCTTATGTATTGAGGTGCTCCTCTAAAGGGTACATATATATTTTAATTATTGTATCTTCTTCTTGGATTGATCCTTGATCATTATGTAGTGCCCTTCCTTATCTCTTGTAATGGTCTTTATTTTAAAGCATATTTTATCTGATATGAATATTGCTACTCCCATTTTCCTTTGATTTTGGTTTGCATGCAATAACTTTTTCCAGCCCCTCACTTCTTTCAGCATGTATGTGTCCTTAGGTCTGAGGTGGGTATCTTGTAGATAGCATCTACAGGGGTTTTGTTTTTGTATCCATTCAGCCAATCTGTGTCTTTTGGTTCGAGCATTTAGTCCATTTATATGTAAGATAATTATTGATATCTATGCAAGGAGATCCAACCAGTCCACTCTGAAGGATATCAGCCCTGGGATTTCTTTGGAAGGAATGATGCTAAGGCTGAAACCAGTACTTTGGCCACCTCATGCGAAGAGTTGACTCATTGGAAAAGACTCTGATGCTGGGAGGGATTGGGGGCAGGAGGAGAAGGGGGCGACAGAGGATGAGATGGCTGGATGGCATCACTGACTCGATGGACGTGAGTCTGAGTGAACTCCAGGAGTTGGTGATGGACAGGGAGGCCTGGCGTGCTGCGATTCATGGGGTTGCAAAGAGTCGGACACGACTGAGCAACTGATCTGATCTGATCTGATGATCCTATTGGGCTTTTCTGGTGGTGCTGGTGGTAAAGAGACCACCTCCCAATGAAGGAAACATACGAGGTGTGTGTTTGATCCCTGAGTTGGGAAGATCCCCTAGAGGAGGGCATGGCAACCCACTTTAGTATTCTTGCCTGGAGAATCCCATGGGCAGAGGAACCTGGTGAACTATAGTCAATAGGGTTGCAGAGACACACAACTGAAGTGACTTAGTGTGCACACACACACGCACACACACACATGATCCTATTACCATTTACTGTATTGTTTTTGGTTTGTTTTTGTAGGCCTTTTCTTTCTCTAGTGTTTTTTGTCTAGAGAAGTTCCTTTAGCATTTGTTGTAAAGCTGGTTTGATGGTGCTGCATTCTCATAACTTTTGCTTATCTGTAAAGCTTTTGATTTTTCACTGAAATCTGGATGAGATCCTTGCTGGATAGACTAATCTTGCTTTTAGGTTATTTTTATATGTTTAAATATATTCTGCCCCTCCCTCCTGGGATGCAGAGTTTCTTTTGAAAGATCAGCTGTTAAGCTTCTGGGGATTCCCTTGTATGTTATTTGTTTCATTTTCCTTTGCGGCTTCTAATATTTGTTCTCTGTGCTTAATTTTTATTACTTTGATTAATATGTGTCTTGGCATGTTTCTCCTTTGGTTTATCCTGTATGGGATTCTCTGGGCTTCTTGGACTTGAGTGGCTATTTCCTTTTCCATATTAGGGAAGTTTTTGCCTATCAGTTCAGTTCAGTTACTCAGTCGTGTCCAACTCTTTGTGACCCCATGGACTGCAGCATGCCAAGATTCTCTGTCCATTACCAACTCCCTGAGCTTGCTCAAACTCATGTCCATAGAGTCAGTGATGCCATACAACTATCTCATCTTCTGTTGTCCCCGTCTTCTCTTGCCTTCAATCTTTCCCAGCATCAGGGCCTTTTCCAATGAGTCAGTTTTTGGATCAGGTGGCCAAAGTATTGGAGTTTCAGCTTCAGCATCATTTTGTCTATAATCCTCTCAAATATTTTCTCATACTCTTTCTTTCTCTCTTCTCTTTTGGGGCCCCTATAATTCAAATGTTGATGTGCTTAATGGTGTCCCAGAGGTCTCTGAGAATGTCCTCATTACTTTTTATTTGCTCTTCTATATTCTGCCCTGCTTCAGTTATTTCCAGCTCACTTACCTGTTCTGCCTCATTTATTTTGTTATTGGTCCCCTCTAGTGTATTTTTAATCTCAGTTATTATGCTGTTCATTGCTGATTGTCTATTCTTTATTTCTTCTAGGTCCTTGTTAAACCTTTCTCATATCTTCTCAATCTGTGCCTCCAGCTTATTTATCTGTGACTCCATTTTATTTCCAACATTTTGAATCATCTTTACTATCATTACTCTGAATTCTTTTTCAGATAGACTGCTTTTATCCTCTTCATTTTTAGGTACTTTGGGTTTCTACCATGTTCTTATATCTGCTGCATCGTTCTCTGTCTTTTCATTCTGTTTAATATACTGTTTTTGTTTTTGTTTTTGTTTTTTTATTTTTGCTTCCTTTCTATGGGTTGGAAGGTCATCAGTTCAGCTCAGTTCAGGCGCTCAATTGTGTCAGACTCTTTGTGACCCCATGAATAGCAGCACACCAGGCCTCCCTGTCCATCACCAACTCCCAGAGTTCACTCAGACTCACGTCTACTGAGTCAGTGATATTATCCAGCCATCTCATCCTCTGTCGTCCCCTTCTCCTCCTGCCCACAATCCCTCCCAGCATCAGAGCCTTTTCCAATGAGTCAACTCTTCGCATGAGGTGGCCAAAGTACTGGTTTCAGCCTTAGCATCATTCCTTCCAAAGAAATCCCAGGGCTGATCTTCAGAGTGGACTGGTTGGATCTCCTTGCAGTCCAAGGGACTCTCAAGAGTCTTCTCCAACACCACACTTCAAAAGCATCAATTCTTTGGTGCTCAGCCTTCTTCACAGTCCAACTCTCACATCCATACATGACCACTGGAAAAAACATAGCCTTGACTAGATGGACTTTTGTTGGCTACGTAATTTCTCTGCTTTTCAATATGCTATCTAGGTTGGTCATAACTTTTCTTCCAAGGAGTAAGCATCTTTTAATTTCATGGCTGCAATCACCATCTGCAGTGATTTTGGAGCCCCCAAAAATAAAGTCAGACACTGTTTCCCCATCTATTTCCCATGAAGTGATGGGACCAGATGCCATGATCTTCGTTTTCTGAATGTTGAGCTTTAAGCCAACTTTTTCACTCTCGTCTTTCAATCTCATCAAGAGGCTTTTTAGTTCCGCTTCACTTTCTGCCATAAGGGTGGTGTCATCTGCATATCTGAGGTTATTGATATTTCTCCTGGCAATCTTGATTCCAGCTTTTGCTTCCTCCAGCCCAGCGTTTCTCATGATGTACTCTGCATATAAGTTAAATAAGCAGGGTGACAATATATAGCCTTGACGTACTCCTTTTCCTATTTGGAACCAGTCTGTTGTTCCATGTCCAATTCTAACTGTTGCTTCCTGACCTGCATACAGATTTCTCAAGAGGCAGGTCAGATGGTCTGGTATGCCCATCTCTTTCAGAATTTTCCACAGTTTTTGTGATCCACACAGTCAAGGGCTTTGGCATAGTCAATAAAGCAGAAATAGATGTTTTTCTGGAACTCTCTTGCTTTTTCCATGATCCTGCAGATGTTGGCAATATGATCTCTGGTTCCTCTGCCTTTTCTAAAACCAGATTGAACATCTGGAAGTTCACAGTTCACATATTGCTGAAGCCTGGCTTGGAGAATTTTGAGCATTACTTTGCTAGCGTGTGAGATGAGTGCAATTGTGTGGTAGTTTGAGCATTCTTTGGCATTGCCTATCTTTGGGATTGGAATCAAAACTGACGTTTTTCAGTACTGTGGCCACTGTTGAGTTTTCCAAATTTGCTGGCATATTGAGTGCAGCACTTTCACAGCATCATCTTTCAGGATTTGAAATAGCTCAATTGAAATTCTATCACCTCCACTAGCTTTGTTTGTAGTGATGCTTTCTAAGGCCCACTTGACTTCACATTCCAGGATGTCTGGCTCTAGGTGATAGTTCCTCTTAATTGTTGAGTCTGCCCTCCGTAAGTGGGTTTTGGCCGCTTTTGAAGGTTTCCTTGTTGCAGGGACTTCTGCCTCTGTTCCGCTGGATGGAGCTGGATCTTGTCTCTCTGAAGGGCCAGGTTGTGTCTGGTAGTATGTTTTGAGGTGTCTATGAGCTTGGCATAGCTTTGGGCAGCATGTCTGCTAATGGGCAGGAATGTGTTCCAGTTCTGTTTATTATTTTCAAATTTGCTTTTCTTTTTGCTGTTCTGATTGGGCGATTTCCTTTCTTTTATCTTCCAGATTTCTTGCACATTCTTCTATGTCTCATACTATGCTATTCATTCCTTCTATTGTGTTTATTGAATTATTCATTTTAGATAGAGTTTTTAAAATATTTTATTTCCTTATTAACATTATTATAATTTAGATCTATGTTTCTCTTAATTCAGTTAATGTTTTAATCATGAATGATTTGAGTTCTTTATCTGGTGAAGTGTTTATTTTTTTTTTTTCATAATTTATTTTTTCAGATTTTTCCTCTTGCTCTTTCAATTGACAGAGGACTACTTTTTCATTTTGGTTGACTTTCTATGCCTCTGTGTATTTAGATGAAAAAGTTACCTATTGTAGTCTTGAAGGAGCATTCTTATATGGGAGTGCTCTCTGTACAGACTGCATGGGTGAGGTGGAGTTGATGTGAATGCAAATCCCATCTTTCCCTAGGGTTTGCTGTCATCTAGAAACTTGGTAGGGCGTGGGGCTGGAGATTGAGGTGCTCAACTGAAGCTGTATTTCAGGTGGGACTTTCCCTCTTCTCAGTGGCTATCATGGCCCTTTTAGGATTGACATCTAATAGCAAGTAGCTGGAGCTAAAACCCTGAGTGTTGCATTTGAACTGGCTCTTTTACCTTTGAGCTTTTGTTTTCTTCTGTCCTTGCACTTGGATATATGTCCCAGATGAGTGTTAGGGCTGAAGCAAATGGGTTCTGTATGGGCTCTTGGCTCTAGCTGACCACAAAAAGAGTATGAGCTTTCCGTGATGCATTGCTTTTCCAGGTGCTCACCTTTGTTTTCCTCTTTCCACTCTGACACTTCTTTGGGTATGAGTTTCCTTCTTAACCTCACAGCTGATCCTTGTCCCCAGCCTCTATTTCCCCCACTTTATTGTGGAGCCACACTGCAGAGCTGGGGTGCTTTTTTGGACTTTTGGTGTGTATCAGGAGGTGATCCTTTGTGTGGCTGTAGCATTTGTTCTGTTCAGGCCAGTGTAGAATCTGGGGCAATGGCAGGAAACCTAGTAGCCTTACAGGAGATTTTTCTCTGACTTGCCTTGGGGGTTTGGCAGTATTCATGATCCTCACAAGTGGAGTCCAGGCTTTCCACAGGCCTCAGTTTAGTCCCCTTTGTCTTCCAACCAACCAACTGGGCTCATCTTCCCTGCATAAGACCACAAGATTGGAGCACTCAATCTGACTCTCACTAGGGAATCCCCTGGGTGGATGTCTGCCAGTGTATTCTCCTTTTCCTTAGACTCTTCTTCCAGGGGCACAAGTCTTGACCTAATCACTTTTCTTCTCTTCCTGCTAGATCCTTACAACTTTAATTTTACAGGATTCCTTCTACCAGATTCCAGTTAGTTTTCAATGAGAATTATTCCGCATATAAATGTATTTTTTATGTGTCCATGGGGCAAAGTTAATTCTCCATTCATTTATTCTGCCAGCTTGATTGACTTCCCTAGGGAACATTTTTTTAAAAAATAGCTTACTTGGGTAGAACTAGTAATAAAAAACTTCAAAAATATTGATTTTTATCATCATACTTTGTTTATCCCTGTTTTCTTTTTATCATATTTTCATAAAAACCCAGTTTTGGTTTTTATTTTATACAAACTAAAGAATATTTACACACTCTATTGCTAATTGTTACATAGAAATGTTTCTGTTTCCTCAAACAAAAATTTGAAAATGCTGCTCCCTTGTATTTATTGATTACCAAATAAATATTTAAACACATCCTAGCTATAATTTTGCCTCTACATGCTGGCATTTCTGAACAAGAGTCTCTGCTTATGGAACATGCTAAAGTGGATAATTTACAAGGCTTCTGTACTGGCCTTTGCATTAGTTTGTTCTCATTGACATTTGATAGTTTTATACACAGACCAGAGCTGCCAATGAATACAATCTTGATGGAATACATAATTGCCCAGAAGTGGGTTTCCATATTTATGGAACATACCCATAGTATTTTATATACGTTTGAATGTTCGATGATCATTTCACAGCTTCAATATATTCTATAAAAACGTAATTAGAACCTGAAAAGAGGATACTGCTAATATCAACTTTATGTGCTTACTTTTCAAACTTTATCTCCCAAATAAACCAAATCTCAAATAAACCAAACCCCAAATCTCCCAGTATTGTTCGTGGAAGCTACTTCAATGGTCCTAATAATTCTCAAGTAGAAATTATGGCAATTTAGTCTCTTGTGGGTCAACTACAGTTAGGTCACCTCTTTATAATTTTACTTTTATATAATAGATAGATAACACTTTGAATCGTTAATTTATGCACCATAAAAATAATCACGGTGGCTTGGAATTTGCTCCTAAATATTGATTAAATTTATTATCCTACCTTTCATATTCTCAAACTTTATTCTATTTAAAATATTCAACACTTGATTTTTCAAGAAAATTTGCAATTGAAAATATACAATATAAAGCTGTCTTTAACATTTTGCTAATTGTTGAGATTCAGACTCTATCATTAGCAGAAATAATGCCTTTTTAATTTTTTCAGCTTGTAAGTAGTTAGGCTTCATAAGTATTTTTAGGCATATCTGGTGCTGTCAGTTAAAATGCCAAACTTCAGATTTTTTGCAGTGAAAATGCACAAAAACAATCATTGACAACCCTGGTGAGAGGTCTTTCTCCCTCATAGCAAACATCTGCTGCTATCTCCAACTGTCACCTCTTTCTCAGGAGTCCAAGCCACCTACTGTGCTTCCGAAATGGCACCTCCCCCTCATCAGCCACCCACAGCTTATGGAAAATGCCTCTTTTTCTTTCTCCTCCTCCTCATGAGAAGCTACCTGCTGTCAAAAAAGAAAAAAAAATAAGGGGATACTTTTTTTTTTTTTTTTGGCTAGTAGTATTTCCTGACTGAATAAGGACATAACTGCTGGATATTCAATAAAACTTTTCTGTCTGAGAAGAATGCTCATCAGCTTACATAGTGCTTGATTTGAAAAAGAAATTTCACATTTTATCTAGTAACTTTTCTTTTTTTTTTTTTTTTTTGAGTAACTTTTCAAAAGCAACATTTTATAGTTGATTGAGCCAGTAACAAAATTATAAGCAAAGGAAATTTATGAATAGTTAGACACTATTGAAAGAAGTACAACTTTTATATTACTTTTGTTCAGAATTAGATTTCAACAGCAATTTTGGTTTAAATACTTAGTTTAATTCAGAAACAAAAAAATATTTATTTAGTTAGACTGATGAAAGTAGAGTTGGTTCACCAGATTTTGTCTAATTAAATTCTGAAGGAAAGTGTTCTGGATCTTTCCTTTATTTCTAGATTCATAATTACTGTCAAATATTTTGGGCTTCCCTGGTGGCTCAAATGGTAAAGAATCTGCCTGCAATGCAGGAAACTTGTATTTGATCCCTGGGTCAGGAAGATCCCCTGGAGAAGGAAATGGCAACCCACTCCAGTATTCTTGCCTGGAGAATTTCATGGACAGAGGAACCTGGTGGGCTACAGTTCATGGGGTCACAAAAAGTTGGACACGACTTAATGACTAAGAACAACAACAAAACAGGTATGAATTTAAGCTAAAATTAAAAAAAAATAATTTGTTAGTTTAGTAAATTTGATTATTAACTACTGGATGAAAGAGCAAAACAGGCATCACCAGAAGAATTTTTTTTTTGAGGCTTTTATTTTTTAATTTAAATTTATTTATTTTAATTGGAGGCTAATTACTATACAATATTGTATTGGCATCCCACTCCAGTACTCTTGCCTGGAAAATCCCATGGATGGAGGAGGCTGGTAGGCTGCACTCCATGGGGTCGCTAAGAGTTGGACACGACTGAGTGACTTCACTTTCACTTTTCACTTTCCTGCATTGGAGAAGGAAATGGCAACCCACTCCAGTGTTCTTGCCTGGAGAATTCCAGGGATGGGGGAGCCTGGTGGCTGCCATCTATGGGGTCACACAGAGTCGGACACAACTGAAGTGACTTAGCAGCAGCAGCAGCATTGTATTGGTTTTGCCATATATCAACATGAATCCACCACGGGTGTACACAGTTGTTCCCTATCCTGAACCCTCCTCCCACCTCCCTCCCCATACCATCCCTCTAGGTCATCCCAGTGCACCAGCCCCAAGCATCCTGTATCCTGCATCGAACCTGGAGAATTTTATCTCCTCAGTACTGCTATAAAATTATAAAACATTTTTAGCAGACATTACTAAACAAAGTTCTGATGATAAATTGATGTAATAACTTTGGTGTCACAGCTTGGAGTTTTCACATATTATATTGGATATTTTTTCATGGCATTTAAATTTCCGAAGGTCATTTATTGGCTATATTTTTTGCCAGCTTAACTTATATCAAGATTGCTATTGTTAGGAAAATTTAATAAATTATACCTGTTTGTCACTTCTGCTATATTTGTTTTGGCTTATTTCAGTCAGGGACACTAATTAGCCATAAACTGGGTCTCTGCTTTTTGTCATATTTTGTCTTGTATTTCTTATTATTTTCCTCTGCTTTCTGAGAAAGTATCTCTGGTTTGCACTATGTCATCATGATCATCATCACAATTTTGATTTTCTAAAATGCTGATTTTTTTCTTCAAATATTTCTATTGTGGATTTTAATTTTACTACAGGTTTTAGTTTCTACACATCCTTAATTTATATCTTATACCTCCTTTTCTTTCTTGTCATCTTGTTTATAAAATACATAATTCAATTTATTTTATGAAGAACAGAACATGCAGTCCAATTATTTTCCTATTTTCTTTTGTAAATAATTTTGTAAAGATTTATAATTTGTATAGCTTTTATAATTTTAAATAGAATTTATAATTTTTATTTTTCATAGAAATATTTTCTTAATATAACAGAATCTTATTATAGACTCCATGTCATAAGGTTTATTTATTCTTGAATAAGGAAAGTTATATCTAGCATATATACCAAACATGTACTTCATTGGGATCTGTATGATTGATTCCTCTCTGTTGTTAGAATCCCCTCTCAGTTTTTAATCTGGATGCTAGCTTGACATGCATAACCATATTCAAATATTCATTTTGCTTTATCTAGTTAAACTTCAATGATATAGGCAGACCATTTTCCTGCTCCCACTGCCCAATCTTGGTATTATACAGAACTGTACTTACTTTTTCACTTTCTTGGCTATCAGATTCACACTAGATATATGACTTCAGGTGAGATGTTTAAGCTGAACAACTATTCCCTGCTCTGTGTAGAATTATTTTGAAGTATAACTCACATGCCATATCATCTGCAATTATCTCAATATGTATTTCTGAAACAAAAGAATTACTAAAATAACTAAAATATACTGTTATCACACCTGAAATATTAACACTAACTTCTAAATATTAACATAATCCAGTGCTTTTTCTCATTTGAAGTTAAGTGTCCGGCTCAGTCGTGTCCGACTCTTTGCGACCCCATGGACTGTAGCTTACAAGGCTCCTCTGTCCATAGAATTTTCCAGGCAAGCGTACTGGAGTGGGTTGCCATTTCCTTCTCCAGGGGATCTTCCCTATCCAAGGATTGAACCCTGGTCTCCTGCATTGCAGGCAGACATTTTTCTCATTTATCACACTGCATTTTAATATTTTAAAGTTTTTTTTAGTGTATTGTTTTAAGATACGACCATAGTCCAGTTGAGAGATGTTGGTGGCTTTAGTAGTAGAAGTGGCTAGAAGTGATTCAGTTCAGTTCAGTCACTCATTCGTGTCCGACCCTTTGTGACCCCATGAACTGCAGCTAACCAGGCCTCCCTGTCCATCACCAACTCCTGGAGTCCATCCAAACCATGTCCATTGGGTCGGTGATGCCATCCAACCATCTCATTCTCTGTTGTCCCCTTCTCCTCCTGCCCCCAATCTTTCCCAGCATCAAGGTCTTTTCAAGTGAGTCAGCTGTTCTCATCAGGTGGCCAAAGTATTGGAGTTTCGTCTTTAGCATCAGTCCTTCCAATGAACACCCAGGACTGATCTCCTTTAGGATGGGCTGGTTTGATCTCCTTGCAGGACTCTCAAGAGTCTTCTCCAACACCACAGTTCAAAAGCATCAATTCTTCGGCACTCAGCTTTCTTCACAGTCCAACTCTCACATCCATACATGACCACTGGAAAAACCATAGCCTTGACTACACGGACCTTTGTTGGTAAAGTAATGTCTCTGCTTTTAATATGCTGTCTAGGTTGGTCATAACTTTCCTTCCAAGGAGTAAGCGTCTTTTAATTTCATGGCTGCAATCACCATCTGCAGTGATTTTGGAGCTCCCCCAAAAATAAAGTCAGCCACTGTTTCCACTGTTTCCCCAACTATTTGCTGTGAAGTGATGGGACCGGATGCCATGATCTTAGTTTTCTGAATGTTGAGCTTAAAGCCAACTTTTTCAATCTGCTCTTTCACTTTCATCAAGAGGCTCTTTAGTTCTTCTTCACTTTCTGCCATAAGGGTGGTGCCATCTGCATATCTGAGGTTATTGATATTTCTCCCAGAAATGTTGATTCCAGCTTGTGCTTCCTCCAGCCCAGCATTTCTCATGATGTATTCTGCATATAATTTAAATAAACAGGGTGACAATATGGAGCCTTGACATACTCCTTTTCCTATTTGGAACCAGTCTGTTGTTCCATGTCCAGTTCTAACTGTTGCTTCCTGACCTGCATACAGGTTTCTCAAGAGGCAGGTCAGGTGGTCTGATATTCCCATCTCTTTCAGAATTTTCCACAGTTTATTGTGATCTACACAGTCAAAAGCTTTGGCATAGTCAATAAAGCAGAAATAGATGTTTTACTGGAACTCTCTTGCTTTTCTGATGATCCAGTGGATGTTGGCAATTTGATTTCTGGAATCCCAGCTACTTTAATTCCTAGGTGTCTCTGTTTCTCCAGAAACTGGCCCTCCCTTCTTGACCTGACTAGGCATGTTCTCCAGGAGATCTGCATGGTTCACTTGATATATTCTCTTTTTGAATATCTACCATTACAATCTGACCACCCTTTATTGCATATGCTTCTGTTGCTTTACTGAGAATCAGAACTTAAACTTCTTCAAATCCATGGCATAATAAGTTCAATGAAACAATAAAATGGTGATTTTTTTTGGTGCTTATTTGAATCTTGGAGTTTTATAATATTAGAATTCAAAGAGACAAAAATAAAAAAACTCTGTAAATGTAATCATTCTCAAACATTGATGAAAATAAAATTTGAATCTTAAAAAAGAATAAAGTTTTTTTTAGTTCATATTTAAATAAATTCACCTTATTTTGATTGGTGATATATTTTAAGTTTTAAAAAATATGTAAGTTCTCTTACCATCTCTTTTCCTTGCTGTCTCCTTTCCTCCATTCCTCTTTCTTTTTATTGTCTTGCTGAAGTAACCAGGTTGTTTTTGCTGTGCAGTTTCCCTGTGTCTGGGCTTAGCTTCCCTAGATATTGCCTCACTTTTTCTTATTATAGTCTTTTTCCTATAAATTATGTGCATATATAAATATACACACATACACATAAATTGTATGTACCATTTTTTTCCAGGAGAGAGGCAAGACTATATCATAGGGGCATTAAATATACACAGACTTCTCAACTCATATTTGGTAATACTGAGAAGATGAAGGGTATATAGAAAAGGAAGGATAAATGTCTTCATTTATTTACTAAGATTTGGGATTTCATAATAATGAAATGATACTTAGCATCCTCCACAAGTGATCAATGAAGTTTTTATTTGTTTTTTAAATATAATTATAAGCTTGGCAATATTTGATGTATTTAAATATGTTGTAGCTATTACTTTTATTGATACTTAAATGAGCTTCTCATCTTTGCCCATTAGGACCTTTTCGATGTTAGCATTTATATTTTGATATCTGTAGCTTTTGATTAATTCTACATTTTATGGGATGACAAGATACTTCAGGCTCACCTTGTACATCTGAAGCCTAGACCCTAATTATTTGCAGCCCATGAAATGCACTTATGCCATCTGCTCTTGATTTTTCTACCATAAAAATATAAATAATTTTATATATGACTCAGCAATTTGCTTGTATTCTTCTACTCCAAAGGACTTCAGAACTCTTTCTATTCTTCCTTTATCCCTTCCCATACTATTATCCTTGGACAGTACAGTATATTTTCTAAGTTCTAGTTACTGTTCTTCACTTCAAATATAGTATAGCTACTATTTAGGTTTTGTGCCATTCAGCACCTCTTTTGCTTTAAGATATTAACAATTAATTTTTTTTCTAGTACATGACTTAGTTTATGGCTTTTTTGTTTCATTCCTCGTAGAGATTTTACCAAGTCTTTTCCTTTTTAAAAATTTCCAGTCTAACCAGTCTTCATCACTTTTGTAATAAGGAAGAACAAATCTGATTCCGTATTAGATTTGTTTGGTTCCTATGCTTAGTCATGCTGGCTCTGCACCTTTTGTAAAAAAATGCTGTCTAAAGCCTGAAATATGCAGGAGAGCCCATTCTCAGGGTTCTGACCTTTGAGTTCATTAATATAGAGATAAAAAGTTGCAGGACCGAGAATAACATTCGCTTTATTGGAGGTTTACAGGGGCATTATGACCTGACCTACATGGACAACTATCAGTCAGTCAGTTCAGTCGCTCAGTCATGTTCGACTCTTTGTGACTCCATGGACTGCAGCATGTCAGGCTTTCCTGTCCATCACCAACTCCTGGAGCTTGCTCAAATTCACATCCATCAAGTCAGCGATGCCATCCAGTCATCTCATCCACTGTCGTCCCCTTCTCCTCCTGCCTCCAACATTTGACATCAAAGAATTCTGACACCAAGAAGTTTGCAACAACTAACCATATCTCTCCTCACTTTGCCTTTAAAAGTGCTTTCTTAAATCATTTTGAGGAGTTCAGAGTTTGAGGGGCATCAGCCACATGTCTTCTTGCATGACCCTGCAATAAACCTTTGTCTACTCCAAATTACATTTTGGTTTGTTTGGCCTTACTATGAATTGGGCATATGAACGTGCATTCAGTGACAATTTTAGCAGATGATCTTTCCTACAACTTTTCTCACATAATCAAGATCTTTATACATGAGTCTGCTTGATGCTCCTCCATTACTATATCTGTGCATTTTCCAATAATATTCTTTTTTCTTTCCCCTTCCCATCTCTGAGAAATGATTGGCCATCTACATTTAGAAGACTAATTATGTGGTCTGGTTTCTCTTCCTTTCCACTTCTTTCCAGACTTGGATTATCAATTAACAACTATTTTTTCTGGCACTGTTAATCTCTCTCATGTTCTGATTTTTTTAAAGGAACATTTCCTTTGGTTCCACAATACTATGCTAACCTGATTTTCCTCCCACTTTGTTGATTATTTCTACTTGATGTCTACTTCTTTTTTCTAACTATAATAATTAACCATGGATTTACTTTGACCAATTTCCCTTTTTGATGTGTTTCACAGTTTCATTTAGGAGACTGAATGTTTTGTATTTGTTAACAGAAGGGGGCTTGGATCCAGAATGCTTGAGCTTGAATGCTTGATTTCATGGTTTTCTATACCTGAAACATTGCTCTTTTTATTTGTTCTCTCTTTGCCTGAGTTATACCAACTGTTATATGGAGATAATTATTACTAGTTTAAAGAGTTTTCTAAAGTTAAGATTATGTGAATTAGTACATGTAAAGTGTTGAAAACAATGTGCTGAAACATAGTAAATTATAAGCTGCTATAAATATATAGTGCTATGGCTTCAAGAAATATTATTAAGTGCTACTATGTGATAACCATTTTAATAGTCTGCGTAAACTAAGAAATGAAAAAGAGTGTAATAAAGGCAATGCCATTAGTATTCAAAATGACACAGGCAGCTCGCAGGACCTTATTTCCCTGACCAGACATTGAATCTGGACCCCTGCAGTGAAAGCACAGAGTCCTTACTACTGGACTGCCAAGGAAATCCCAAGGATATGTTTCTGACTTTTGTAACTGAATGTGTGTAGGTGGGTCCCAGTCCCTTGAAAAAAATGATACAGAAGGGTAAGAAGTAGCTAGAATAATGAAGTTTGTATAGGTAGGATAGGGGAGATTTTTTTTCAGAGGGTCTGATGCCTGAACTGATGCTTGAAGGATGAATGAAAATGTTCAGTTGGATAAATCGATGAAAAATACTTCAGAATGAGAGTATATAGCATGTAGACAAGAACAAAGCATTTAAATTGCTGAAGATAATTTATTCTTATTGGAGCTTTAAGAGGGACTATGGAGGCACAGGAAAAATCCTTAGTGAGACAGGCAGGGCCAGGTCATATCATACTTTGAACCTGTGTGAAGATAGCTCTCTAGTCATTATCTTTAGTCTTGATCACTCTTTATTTTCACATTTCCAGCTTCCTGTTCCAGGCCGTTAAACATTTATACCTGAAGTATTATATTAGCCTGATTATCAGTCATAAATTTTTCAGTATCTCCCTGTTACCAATCCAGCTTTCATTATTATTCTTCCATGTTTACAAACATTCAAATCTTATCTTTAATTAACAAAGTAGGTCCAAACTACATGATCTAATCTCCATCTAACTATCCAATTTATTTCCCCAGTCTCTTATTCATAGCCTCTATTCAAGCCCTCCCCCTAAAATTCCTGAAAAGACTCTGCATTTTTATATTTTACATGGTTCCACGTGCTCTCCTCTCAATGGAATGATATCCTATCAACTCCTTCTGACTAAATTCTTATCTATTATTCAGATGACATTTTTCTTAATGCCAATTTCATCTACTGAATATAATGTCTCCCTCAGACTCATGTGTATTTAGCTATCTTTCTGTGCCCAGCACTGTGTTACACATTTCCATATAATATATATTTTAATATCTACACAAACCATTTAGGGAGGTGCTTTTGTCTCTCTTTTACATAATTTAAAACTGAGAACCAAAGAAATTAAAATAAAAAAAAAAAAAACCTAAATTCACACAGTTAAGTGACAGAGTCTGGGTTTAAAATAGTCTTATTTTCATTTAGCTCTCTTTGGTACCTCTCACAAAACAAAGCACACTGTCTTGCACATGTTTTTACTCAAGATGAGTTGTGGGATGCAAGCATAAATTGATAATGGAAAAATATAGTTCCTCAATTTCATAGGGAATAAGGGGGGAAACCAGCAGACATTAGAATTTCACCCTCAGTATAGCACAAATCATATTTTTTCCTGAAAAATTTTGAAAGCAAATTAAATGGTGCCTAAGATAAAGTTTTTAATTTGAATGATACTATATACATACAATAATTTTTAAAATCATTGTAGATATTAAACATCGCAGGAAATTAGTTGAATTTATTTTGAGAAGACTTTATTGAGGAAATTAGATGTAGAAACAAATTTCATGATGTAGCAACACATAATATAGCTTATGAGCCAAAATTTAAACAGTCAGGTCATGAGGGTACCCTTGATCTAAAGACTACATTTATTAAGTATAATACCCTTAGAGTTAGTGGCTATTATTTTCTAGGGTTCATAAAATTTCATCTGGCCAATATTCAAGCCTAAACATATGAATGTATGTGCTTAAATATACTGGACTAGTAAATCAGCCTGTTTTCACCAGTACTTTCTTATTTTACTCTACTCCCTTTTTAATTAAATTTACTTTAAACTTAATCACTTGATTTAGCAAATTAAGACCAAACATTAAGAGGCAGTGTCAGTATTAGGCTAAAATAACTCTGATGAAGTTAGACAATTAGTTTGTCTCTTAGAGACAATTAAATCAGCTACTCAAAACCTTTTAAAACAGCTAGAAAGCAAACCTCCAGATTGAAATGCTATAGGAAAAACCACTATCATTATTATATTAATGATGCACCTCATTTTCCCCCCATTTTCAACATACACTTTTATTTCATGCTCCAAAGACTTATATATAGTATGCTGATTTTTTACAGTTGCCAGGAATTTAATATTAGTCCTTTTACTTTTTAGTTCTCAGGATGTGTTTGAAGATCCCTGAATTGTATATAAAATTTAATTGTTTTTCTCCCAATTGGAGAATAGAGAAAAGTTGCTGCAGCATATTTAACCTATGGGTTCTGATCTATATTTCTTACTCTGTGAGGCACGGAATATTTTTAAATATGCCTTCCAAATCCAGTATGTGATTAGAAATGATATTATGAAAAGTGGTATTAGAGGTATATTTTGTTGAACTCTGGCTCGTAAGTGGACAGATTCATCATAAAGATGAAAAGAATAAATGGGTGTGAAATATTGAATTACTACTCTGAATGACTGAGAATAGAACTAGAATAGAAGAGAAATAATGGACTAATAAAATGGAGTATGAGAGTATATTAAAAGTGGAAGTTAAAAGGTTAGAGAATTCTTTGGCCTAGTTCAAGTCACTTATACTCTCTGAACTTCAGTGTGCTCATCTATGGGGATAATAATCATTGTATCACAAAGATTTGACTACTCAATGAAAATGCTACAGAAGGCCTTGTAATTGTATTTAAGTAATGACATTGGCTGGAGAAGGCAATGCACCCCACTCCAGTACTCTTGCCTGGAAAATCCCATGGATGGAGGAGCCTGATAGGCTGCAGACCATGGGGTCACGAAGAGTCGGACATGACTGAGCGACTTCACTTTCACTTTCCCTTTCCTGCATTGGAGAAGGAAATGGCAACCCACTCCAGTGTTCTTGCCTGGAGAATCCCAGGGATGGGGGAGCCTGGCGGGCCGCCGTCTATGGGGTCGCACAGAGTCGGACACGACTGAAGCGACTTAGCAGCAGCAGCAGCAATGACATTGGCATACCTGTTTTGTTTTTTTTTAACTTTTGAAATTATATATGTGTGTGCATGCATGCTCAGTCATGCATGCACATGACTGACTCTTTGTGACCCCCATGGACTGTAGCCCACCAGGCTCCTCTGTCCATGGGATTCTCCAGGTAAAAATACTGGAGTGGGTTGCCATTTCCTTCTCCAGAGGATCTTCCTGACCCAGGGACTGAACCCATGTCTTTTGCACCTCCTGCACTGGCAAGCAGGTTCTTTACCAGGTGAGTCACCAGTTAAGCCTGACATTATATATAGTCCATTTTAAAAATTCTAATATCAACATGTTCTATCATTGTCTAGCAAACTTTATTTAAATGGCTCCTTTCTATTTATTTCTTAAGTATATCATTTAATACTAGCCTACCTATTACATATTATTTCCTTCATAAAATCTAAATATAGATAATCATCAAAGAGTTTTTGTGAAGATTGAATAAGATACTCAATGTAAAGGCCTAAGAACAGTATCAAGAATAATATAAAACTCATTAATTTATTAGTATTTTTATACAATTCATGAGGTTCACATACCAAGTGTACTGGGGTGGTTTGCCATTCCCTCCTCCAGTGGATTTTAAGGTCATGCTTAAAATCTTGCCTGTTAGGCTTCAGCATTACATGAACTAAGAACTTCCAGATGTCCAAGCTGGGTTTAGAAAAGACAGAGGAACCAAAAATCAAATTACAAACATTTTCTGGATCATAGAGAAAGTAAGGGAAGTCCACAAAGAAACATCTACCTGTTTCATTTACTATGCTAAAGCCTTTGACTGTGTGGATCATAACAAACTGTGGAAAGCTCTTAAAGAGATGAGAATACCAGAACATCTTACCTGTCTCCTGAGAAACCTGTTTGTGGGTCAAGAATCTAAAGTTAGAACCCTGTATAGAACAGCTGATTGGTTCAGGACTGAGAAAGGAGTAGAACAGGGCTTTCTGCTATCACCATGTTTATTTAAACTATATGCAGAACACATCATGAAAATTGCTTGCTGGATGAGTTACAAGCTGGAATCAAGATAAGCAGGAGAAATATCTAATGGTAGAAAGTGAAGAGGAACTAAAGAGCTTCTTGATGAAGGTGAAGGAGGAGAGTGAAAGAGCCAGCTTAAGACTAAATATTAAAAAACTAAGGTCATGGCATCTGGCCCCATTATTTCATGGCAAATAGAAGCGGGAAATGTGGAAACAGTGACTGATTTCCTCTTCTTGGGCTCTAAAATCACTGTGGATGGTGACTGCAGCCAAGAAATCAGAAGATGATTGCTTCTCAGCAGGAAAGCTATGACAAACCTAGACAGCGGGTTGAAATGCAGAGATACTACT
Source organism: Bubalus bubalis (assembly GCF_019923935.1). Taxonomy (NCBI): domain Eukaryota; kingdom Metazoa; phylum Chordata; class Mammalia; order Artiodactyla; family Bovidae; genus Bubalus; species Bubalus bubalis. Next base: position 103,266,492 of record NC_059181.1, read on the forward strand.
CTTTCAATGAAGGCCTGGATAGTCAAGGCTATGGTCTTTCCAGTGGTCACAGATGATTGTGAGAGATGGACCGTAAAGAAGACAGAGCAGCAAAGAATTGATGCCTTCAAACTGTGGTGCTGGAGAAGACTCCTGAAAGTCCCTTGGACAGCAAGGAGATCAAATCAGTCAATCTTAGGGGAAATCAAGCCCGTATACTCATTGGAAGGACTGATGCTGAAGCTGAAGCTCCAGTATTTTGGTCATCTGATGGAAAAGCCAACTCATTGGAAAAGTCCCTGATGCTTCGAAAGATTGAGGGCAGAAGGAGAAGAGGGTGTCAGAGGATGAGATGGCTGGATGGCATCACCAATGCAATGGACATGAACTTAGGCAAACTTCAGGAGAGTGTAGGGGACAGAGAGGCCTTGCCTGCAGTCCATGGGGTCAGAAAAAGTCAGACATGACTGGGCTACTGAATGACAACAGCGATTATTATTGTTACTTTATTCTTCAGGTTAATGTGAATTTTTAAATTAAACTTTATATAATAAATGTTGCATGAAATACATTTAAAATAATAAAATATTTTAAAGATAATAATCAGTGAATTAATAAGTGACATTTACTTGTGATTTTATCAAACTCAAATGATATCAGTTCAGTTCAGTTCAGTCACTCAGTCGTGTCAGACTCTATGCGACCCCATGAACTGCAGCATGCCAGGCCTCCCTGTCCATCACCAACTCTCAGAGTTCACTCAGACTCATGTCCATCGAGTCGGTGGTGCCATCCAGCCATCTCATCCTCTGTCGTCCCTTTCTCCTCCTGCCCCCAATCCCTCCCAGCATCAGAGTCTTTTCCAATGAGTCAACTCTTTGCATGAGGTGGCCAAAGTACTGGAGTTTCAGCTTCAGCATCATTCCTTCCAAAGAACACCCAGGACTGAACTTCTTTAGAATGAACTGGTTGGATCTCCTTGCAGTCCAAGGGACTCTCAAGAGTCTTCTACAATACCACACTTCAAAAGCATCAATTCTTTGGTGCTCAGCTTTCTTCACATTCCAACTCTCACATTCATCATACATGACTACTGGAAAAACCATAGCCTTGACTAGCCGGACCTTTGTTGGCAAAGTAATCTCTCTGCTTTTCAATATGCCATCTAGGTTGGTCATAACTTTCCTTCCAAGGAATAAGCATCTTTTAATTTCATGGCTGCAGACACCATCTGCAGTGATTTTGGAGCCCCCCAAAATAAAGTCAGACACTGTTTCCACTGTTTCCCCAACTATTTTCCATGAAGTGATGGGACCAGATGCCATGATCTTGGTTTTCTGAATGTTGAGCTTTAAGCCAACTTTTTCACTCTCCTCTTTCACTTTCATCAAGAGGCTTTTTAGTTCCTCTTCACTTTCTGCCATAAGGGTGGTGTCATCTGCATATCTGAGGTTATTGATATTTCTCCCTGAAATCTTGATTCCAGCTTGTGCTTCATCTAGCCCAGCATTTCTCATGATGTACTCTGCATAGAAGTTAAATAAGCATGGTGACAATATATAGCCTTGACGTACTCCTTTTCCTATTTGGAACCAGTCTGTTGTTCCATGTCCAGTTCCAACTGTTGCTTCCTGACCTGCATATAGGTTATAAACAAGCTTGGTAAAGAGCAAATTGATAATTATAAAATTTTAGTGTGATTTTCCTTCTTATCACCTTATATTTGTACCACTGGTATACTTTGTTATTGTCTAATGAAATATAGTTAACTTACAATGTTGTGCCAATCTTTCCTGTACATAAAAGTGACTCAATTTTACATACATATACATTCTTTGTTTCAATATTCTTTTCCATTATGGTTTATCCTAGGAGATTGGATATAGTTCCCTGTGCTGTATAGTAGTACCTTGTTGTTTATCAATCCTAAATGTAATAATTTGCATATACCAACTCCAAATTCCCAATCCATCTCTCTCCCTTCCCCTTGACAACCACAAGTCTTATCTCTATGCCTAAGAGTCTGTTTCTGTTTGTAGATAAGTCAATTTGTGCCATATTTTAGATTCCACATATAAATGATATTATATGGTATTTGTCTTTCTCTTTCTGACTTACTTCACTTAGGATGATAATTCCTAGTTGCATCCAGGATGCTTCAAATGTCATTATTTTGTTCTTTGTTATGGCTGAGTAGTATTGCATTGTATATATACCACATCTTTATCCATTCATTGGTTGATGATGAACATTTAGGTTTTTTCTATGTCTTGGTTGGGGCTTCTCTGGTGGCTCAGATAGTAAATAATCTGCCTGCAATAGAGGAGATTCGAGTTCGATTCCTGGGCTGGGAAGATCCCCTGGTGAAGGGAATGGATAACCATTCCAGAAGGCAATTTCACCCCACTCCAGTATTCTTGCCTGGAAAATCCCATGGATGGAGGAGCCTGGTAGGCTGCAGTCCATGGGGTTGCTAAGAGTCAGGCACGACTGAGTGACTTCACTTTCACTTTTCCCTTTCATGCATTGGAGAAGGAAATGGCAACCCACTCCAGTGTTCTTGCCTGGAGAATCCCAGGGACAGAGGAGCCTAGCCTAGAGGGCTGCCCTGTATGGGGTCGCACAGAGTCGGACACGACTGAGGTGACTTTGCAGTAGCAGCATTCTTGCCTGGAGAATTCCATGGACAAAGGACCCTGGCTGTCTATAGTCCAAGTGATTCCAAAGATGCAGACACGATTTAGTAACACTTTCACTTCTTCTTCTTTTTTTTTTTTTAAACATATTGGCTATAGTGAATAGTACTGCTATGAATATAATGTTGCATGTATCTTTTTGAATTATAATTCTGCCTGGGTATATGCCCAGGAATGGGATAGCTGGATCATATGGCAATTCTGGTTTAGTTTCCCAAGAAACCTCCATACTGTTTTCCACAGTGGCTGCACCAACTTACATTCCCACCAATAGTGTGAGAGGGTGCCCTTTTCTCCACATCCTCTCTAGCATTTGCTATTTGTAGGCTTTTTAATGGTAGTCATTCTTACTGGTGTAAGGTAGTACCTCATTGTGGGTTTTATCTCCATTTCTCTAGTAATTAGAGATATTGAACAACTTTTTATGTCCTATTGGCAATCTGTATGTCTTTTCTGGAGAAATGTCTATTTACATCTTCTCCCTGTTTTTCAGGAGAAGGAAATGGCAACCCACTCCAGTGTTCTTGCCTGGAGAATCCCAGGGACAGAGGAGCCTGGTGGGCTGCTGTCTATGGGGTCGCACAGAGTCAGACACGACTGAAGTGACTTGGCAGCAGCAGCCTGTTTTTCAATTGCATTGTTTGTTTTCTTATTGTTGAGTTGTATGAGATATTTGCATATTTTTGAGATTAAACCCTGTGATGTAACATTGGCTTTGGAGCAGAAGATATCAACTCTGGTACCACTAATTTTATGTCCTTAGGTAAGTCACTTGGCTTTTTTAAAGTTCAGTTTCCCTTACTTTTAAAAATTAAGACATTCATAAACCTCATTAAGTTGCTCTTAGGGTCAAAAAATTGTGACTGTGCATATGTTTTGTAAAGAGTAAGGTCTTATTAAAATAACTAATAATGTACTTAATAGAATTTTGATCAACAAATATTTGTCTAAATAAAGTAGATTAGTTTCTATTCTTAAGGCTGCTACTAAACTAACTGTAATTGGGAACAAATAGTGCAGAGTTTCAGAACATATGCCACGGAGCCAAGACATATATGGGACAGAGACTCTTTTCAGCAAATATTCTGAGACAACTGTATATATTCACGCCAAAGAAGAAGTTAGATTTCTACTTCACACCATAGAAAACAAATTAACTCAAAATGTATCCAGAAAAAAAAAAAAAGACATAAATGTAAGGGCAAAGACTATATGACTCTTAGAATTAACTCTATCATCCCCTTCTCCTCCCACTTTCAATCTTTCCCAGAATCAGGGTCTTTTCAAATGAGTCAGTTTTTTGCATCAGGTGGCCAAAGTATTGGGGTTTCAGCTTCAGCATCAGTCCTTCCAATGAATATTCAGGACTGATTTCCTCTAGGATGGAGTAGTTGGCTATCCTTGCCATCCAAGGGACTCCCAAGAGTCTGCTCCAACACCACAGTTCAAAAGCAGTTTTAGTAAGCTCTGGGAGTTGGTGATGGACAGGGGATCCTGGTGTGCTGCAGTCCATGGGGTCACAAAGAGTCGCACACAACTAAGCAACTGAACTGAACTGAACTTAGAATTAAACATATGTGCAGAAACCATAGAAGAAAAACTAGACTTCACAAATTTTTAAAAATATGATGTTTCAGAGGACACCATCAAGAAAGTGTAAAGACAACTCACAGAGCAGTAGAAAAAATCATGTTAAAATAATCTGATAATGGAGTTGTATCTAGAACATTTTTTAAAAAATCCTTAAAGCTTGACAACAAAAAGGCAGTCCAATTAAAATATTAACAAAAGACTTGGAAAAAAAAAACATTTCTGCAAAGAAGGTAGGTAAGTGAACAAAAAGCACATCAAAAGATGCTTAATGTAATTAGTCATCAGAGAAATTAAAATTGAGTAAAAAATTTTGTGTTGATCAAAAAAATTGAGTTTTTCCATGCCATCTTATGGAAAAACTCAAACAAACGTTTTTGGCCAACCCATAATACACCACTTCACTTACACTGTGATAGCTACAATCAAAAAGTCAGATAATAAAATGTACGGATGATGATGTGGAAAATTCATATACTAGTGCTTTGGATACAATCTGACATTTAATTGTTTAAACATACTGTTACCATATGACCCAAGAATTCCACACCTAGAGAATTTAAAATACATATCCACTTAAAAAACTATGTGAACATTCTTAGCAGCACTATTCTTTGCAGCCAAAAAGTATAACAATATAAACATCCATCATCTGACAAATAAAATGTGATCTATAAATCTGATAAATAAAACATATATTCATATAATAGAATGTTTGATAAAAAGAAATGGAGTACTGATACATGCTACAACATTGAAGCTGCTCACAAAAGAACATTAATTCCATTTATATTATTTGTCTAGAATAGGCAATATTTAAGATATAAAGTAGATTAATAGTTGCTTGTTGCTGGTGCTCTGGTGGAAACATTTGGGATGTTTGGTATTGTTTTATGAGATAGTAAAAAATGGCCACAAGAAGAGACAGGGGAGAGACCCAGGATGAAAAATAGTTTATCATATTCATAGGTCCTAGAGACAGGAGGTACGACACACCAGGAAGGGCAACATGGGATAGAGACTAGGCTGATTAGGAGGCAGAAATGAGGGAAGGTTTAGACCAGAGCCTTTATTGGAGTTTTCCAGAAAGTCAAGATGAGGCAGAGAGAAGATATTAGAATTGACCTAGTTTGAATAATTTCTATGAGTTTTGGGCAAGTTGCCTGGTACATAGCCCCAGGATGATTAAGGCAACAGTGTATTGCCTCCTGAGGTATGCAGACCAGAAAGAGGAGGTGTGACCCTGAATTGGTTACTTTGCATATCAAAAGTATGCTCACAACAGGGGCCTGGACCCTTTGCTATTTCTAATAATTGGTAACCTAAGAAGGGACAGTATCTCCCTAGCTAGAAAAGATTTTTTAAGATGTCAAAAGGTCATAATATACAGAGAATTACATATACACACAGATACAATACAGGGAATAACCACTCATGGGTATAGGGTTTCTTTTTAAAGTGATGAAATAATTTAAACTTTGTAGTGATGATGGATCACACTCTATGAATGTGCTAAAAGTCAATGAATTATACATTTTAAATGGGTGAAATGTATGATACCTCTTTAAATGCATGATATCTCTTTAAAGCTGTTTCTGAAAAAGTATGCTTAACAGCCCTGGTTTAAAAGCAGGCTTTGCTACCTAATAACTTTGTAGCTCTTTACAAGTAACAATCACTTTAAACTTGTTTTCCCTTTTATGAAATGAGTATCATCATCATTATCATCGTCATCATCATCTCTACCACATGTAGTTCTTATAAGGGTTATTTGACATAACGTTTGTAAAGTGGTAAGCATGGCATCATGCATAAAACAATTAACAAATTATTTTCTTTGGGCATCAGTTTCCTTATGCACATAATGAAAGATTTGTACTAAATAGATTTGAAGTTTCCTTTAGAGTTTTAATTAACAATTACATGATTCAAGCTATAAATATCCTACATTTATATAAGAACATCATTGATCAATATATTTCCCCAATCTATATTTTAATGTTATTGAAAATTAAATTAATATTTTAGTCCAATAAGTCATGCTTATAAAAATATGATTTTACTGCTGAACTTCTCAAGGCTTTCTTGGTGGCTCAGCAGTAAAGAATCTGCCTGCAATGAAGGAGATGTGGGTTTGATTCCTGGCTTGGGAAGATCCTCTGCAGGAGGAAATGGCAACCCACTCCAGTATTCTTGCCTGGAGAATCCCATGGACAGAGAAGTCTGGCAGGCTACAGTCCATGAGGTCACAGAGTCAGACATGACTGAGTACAACTATTTATCTACCTGTCTTCTCAAGGCTACAGAATATTTATTACTTGTTTTATTATTATTATTATCATTATTCTGCTACACCATGTGGGCATGTGGGATCTCAGTTCCTTGACTAGGAATTGAATTCATGTCCCTCTGCAGTGGAAACATGGAGTCTTAACCACTGGACTGTCAGGGCAGTTCACAAACATCATTTTCAAACCTGAAATACTAGGGGGTGCCATTTAGCCAAATAATGACCAAAATTTTTCTCTGTTCTGCTACAGTTACAATCGTAGATACCATAATCTTTTAGTTATTATTAGTAGTAAATTTAATTATTATTTTAGTATTTATAAAAAATTATGGTCAGAAAATATTTAAATTGTACATTCTAAAAGGAACATTCTGTTTTTACATGAAAACTAATATTTATTTACCAAACATGTAAAAAGCAAAACAAAACACAGAGCATATGTTAACTTAAACTGCTAAAATAGTTTGAGTCCCAGGGCCATATATGTAACAGGGATTTCTAGGCAATAATCAAAAAATTGGAAAAGTCATCTAACACTGAGGCACTTGCAATTCATCATCATTTTATAACTTTGAAAAGCAGGAAGTGGTTACTCAACATTCTGTGATACCCTCAAAGCAATATTTCCCACAAAACAATTTGAGATGATTTTAAATGCTTAATTCATGGGTAGAAATTTGCTCAATGGAGAGATCAGTGAACCAGCCACACAAGAAATAAAAGCACATCTTCTGATTGTGCTCCACAGGATTTCCAAGTTTCAAGTCTTTGACAGGGAAGGAGGCTCTTTTAAGAAAGCATGCTCATAGAGGAGAAATTTAATACCTTCATGTCTGTGTTCCAGAGTATCACATTCTGGGGCTGGAACAATAACACAAATCAGAAGCAATAAGTCATGGTAGGAAAGGCAAATGATTTCAGACTTGAGACAGGTAAATGAGTAAACCAGGAAGTTTATAAAATATTAAAGAGTAGTGAGGAACTTTACATGCACCTTGAAAAGATATTCAAATTCTAGAGATTTTTAAAATCACTGTGGGTACCAAAGTAAATTACTTGAATTTAGTTCCTTTTCTGCCAGTAGAAGCCTCTGTCAACTAAACTAACAGAAGGATTGTCAAATATGATTTAGTCTGAACTTTTTTCTAGCTAAACACAAGAATTTTGAGAAATGCAAATAACAGTGAAAATTAATATGAGTTTTGGTGCTTGTGCTGTAAACAAGAGATCATCCTATGCAAAATTTGAGATAGGATAATATTATTTTATCCCTTTATCCTCCTTTCTTCTTCTTTTTCTTCCATTCTACCTTCTTCCCCTCTCTACCTGTCCTTGTTACCTACCAAAACCTATTTTCTCGGGCAACTTCCATGTCCACTCCCTTATTTCTCTTTTTACTCTTCCCTTGACTCTTAGAATCCTGTGGGAGTGTCTGATTAGTTAGTATGCAAATAACACTGCCTTTCTGATCTAAACCTCTGATGTCTTGTACAAAGAGGAGTGTGTAATGTGTTAAAATTCTGGACCATGGAGTTTAGTTGAAAATGAAAGTGTTAGTCAATCAGTCCTGTCTGACTCTTTGTGACTCTGTGGACTGTAGCTCACCAGGCTCCTCTGTCCATGGAATTCTCCATGGAAGAATACTGAAGTTGGTAGCCATTCCCTCTCCAGGGTATCTTCCTGAACCAGGGTTCAAAGAGAGGTCTCCTACATTGCAGGTGAATTCTTTATCGTCTGAGCCTCCAGGGAAGCCAGGAAGTTTAGTTAGGGGAGCGCTTATTTAGTGTTTTAAAAGGGTCATATATTAAACTGTGATGATGGCTAGAATGACACAGAAGTTGAGGGCAGGGATTGAAAAGACATCTTGTCACAGTGCATATTATGCTCTGCATTATTTTAAAATTCACTGACTATTTACCTATATCAAAGCTAGAAAAACTTAGGAGAAAAATGGAGAAAGCTTCACTTAAACAATACATTTGAAAGGTGGAAAACATGTAATTTTCACTTTTTTTTCAGCATTCAACCACATTTTGCCACAATTAAAGCCAATCTAGATAATTGTTTGCTTGTCATATGTTACAGGGTAAGATCAAAGTTCCATAGTAATAAAATCATAATTGATAGGATTTTCATACAAAAGTAAGAAAAAAAAATGATCAGAAGATTCACATATATATGTGAGTGCACAAAAAAATTGTGGCCAAATGATCAATGACATAAGATATATCTATAGACATGGGTAACATTTTAAGATAGTTATTTCTTTTATGTTTCTACACTATTTTTCATATCAAGTATCCTGAGATAAAATGTTATGTCTGTAATGTCTTAAGTAAATTATATAATAGTTGAATGTGTCAGAAATTAAGTCAATTTTAACTTAAATAAATTAATCCTCAAGGAAATATTTTCTTTCCATATTTTTAATTTAAAAAAAATCCAAAAGGAAAAGATACTTTGTTGATAGAATGATCTGATCAATTGACAGAATTTTTGTTACTGCAAAATAAAACTAGGAATTTAGTCAAATTTTACATTATAACTAATACAATTTGCCTAATTTAAAAAATGAGAACACTAAAGAGAAAATATTCTTTAAATATCAGTGAAATGGTATGTCAATGACAAATTAACTGGTAAATATTGGGTACTAAGTAAATTTCAAAAAGGTGGTATAAAGGTATAGTCACATACATGCATGAAAACACAGAGAGAGAGAGCTATTTTAATAGCAATTAATTGGACTTCTTGAAAAATGCTTGAGAGGCCTTTATGATAGACTTATTTAATGCAGTTAGTAGTTATTATGTTTTAATTTAAATATTTATATGTTTAAGGCAAATATTTTAGAAAGAATAATTACCAGAAGAGATTTTGTTCTGTGCTCATTTCCGCAGACATATTTCTAACAGACAAACACACTTCTTTCAGAAGAGCTGTCAGCCTTCAGTTCTACTATAATATTTATTCTTATACATGATTGCAAGGTGGTGAGAAGCAGGTATTATAATACCTCTCCATTATAAATTAATTTCACAGGTGCAATCAAAAGTTGACTAAAGGAACATGGAGAAGGATATTGAGATTATAGATACCAGATAGAGATTTAAATAAGCCAAAAAATTGGTTTTTTTAGATCTTGAATCTAGAGAGTTTTCCATGAGGAAGGACAAGCATGGAAACCAGAAGAAATGATTTGCTAAAAACACAGTGTTTAAAGAGAAACAAAGGTTACAGATGTCCTGACATTATGTGCCAGCTTTTAACCACAAGACTTTTTGAAACCTAAGCAAATATATGGTTTTAGCAATTTAGAAAATTCCTTCAAATGCATATTATTTTGCAATCTAAAATAATTTTATGAAAAGAATGACTTTATATAAATTCTTTAATTACTTTGCAAGTCTTAAGGAGCACAGAGAAGTCTGACATTTGAGATCCTTTTACACTGCCCTAGGAAGATTATCCTATCACTCAATGCAGATAGAACTTCTTCCCCCAATGAGAAAGAAACAATACTTTGTACCTTGTACCATTTTAAAACCATTTAGAAAAAAACAAGGGCATTAATCAGAACAGAAGATTTTAAATATTCATGAACTAGTTTGGATGGAACAGTACAACTTTATTAAGCATTCTTGCACTCCTGTGAGAACAAAATGTCCCTTTCATGATACTATCACACCATTTCTGCTGTGAGACGCAATTACTTCACTGCTTATCATATTAAGACCTATTTCTTAGACTAGCATTCAAGGCTCTTTATATACTGATTTACCAATCCTGTCTCTCACTATTACCAGTGAAAATTCTTTATTCTAGTCAGACAAAATAATTGCTATTAACCCCAAAGCTTAACTTTTTTTCACAATACATTTCCCCTCCTTTACCAAATTTTTCTGTAGTATCTTCATAACTTTTTATGTTTTGTAATGTCACTAGTACTTTATGCACCTAATATTCTAGCACTGAATGAAATACTACCTTCTAGAACATATATTATTTTAAATAATTATGTTTGTTTCTTTACCTGTCTATTATAACCTTTAGACAAATGTCCTTGTATTATAATTTCTTTTGGTTTTTCTCCTATCATCTACCATTGTGATCATTATATAAATATTCAAGATACTTAAATTGAATCTGAATTCAATGTTTGCTTTATCGGATATAATCAATGATTTAGGGAAATTGAAATTAACCTAACTCAGGAATCAAAAACCTCCATATGTGATTTGTTCACTGTGTTATTAACATGACAGTTCTGTTGGAATAGCAATGTTGAAATTTTTACATTCTCTTCTATGCAGATCAGTGCTGCTTACTTAGTGGGTGTGGACATGATTTTATATAATACATGCAGCTAGAATATGATCACTTAATAACAGACTCAGGAAAAGCAACATTCAGCAATTGGGACAAACTGTCTTAACTTTCTGCCTCTCCTTCAACAGTTGTTCAGGTGCCTGTCTTAGTTCATCAGTTGGAAATGACAAGACATGACTGTTCAAACTCACAAGGGTATTATGTCAACACCTGGAAATTTTTAATGTTCAATCTTTTGACTAGTTGTAGTATTAGCGTCCTTATGCCTAGAAATTGACTTGAGTTCTTCCATTATTAAGATAAGACTGCCTATGATAAAACATAGTTTTATGGGTTTTTTGTTTATGTTTTCTGGGATGAATTTAAAGGGGCATTAAAGTCAGTTTTAATCAACTTTCGTTTGCCTTAAGACCTCAAGGTACGGAGATGAAAGGAAGTCAATGAAGCAAGAGGGTTGGAATTGGGCATACTAGTTCTTACTGTGATTAAGACAGCAGAATGGGATGTCAAAATCAAGAGTATAAAAGTTTAGAAAATGATATTTTGTAAATCAGTGCATAGAGAGGGTGATAGGAAGATATTAAACAGGAGATATCAACATGTGTTGAAATATTTCAATTTAAATATTTTAAATATTTAAAAGCATGATTAAATAAACAAATAAAGTAGATGAAGCCAAAAGAGTGGAACTCTATTTTTAAAACTTTTTGGTTAACTTTTCTTCTCAAACATGCTACAAAACAGAATGAATGAAACATGGATGAAACATGATCTAGCACCAGACCAAATAAGCAAGGAGAAGTTATATCCATAGAAAGAAAATAGTTTGTTTGGAATGTGGCCTGGACAGTGAGGTTATACCTACTCTTACATGAAGTTCTGTCTTTATTTAATTCTTAGAAGAAATTCAGACATGAGTATAGTTTAATTTATTTTGCTGACTCTAAGAAGATAGGAGATGACTAACTCAAAGAGAAGAGTAGATTTTGTATTTAGCCTCCTCAGTGATTGGAGACAAAAGAGACACTGATGTATAGAACAGTCTTTTGGACTCTGTGGGAGAGGGAGAGGGGGATGATTTGGGAGAATGGCATTGAAATATGTATAATATCATATATGAAATGAGTCGCCAGTCCAGGTTCGATGCACGATACTGGATGCTTGGGACTGGTGCACTGGGACGACCCAGAGGGATGGTATGGGGAGGGAGGAGGGAGGAGGGTTCAGGATGGGGAACACATGTATACCTGTGGCAGATTCATTTTGATATATGGCAAAACCAATACAATATTGTAAAGTTAAATAAAATAAAATTAAAAAAAGAAAGAAAGAAAAGAAAAAAAAGATGCAATTTCTCACTATTTTTGAAATAGATGAGTAGATTATACAAGCAAGCTATAGTTGATATCTTCATCAAGAAGGTCAGGGTGTTTCCATCTCAGTCTACTAAGAACTTTTAAGAAGTTACATTAGTGATAACAGTTCAGGGGTCAAACATCTAGAATTCTGATATTATTTTGCGATTAGAGTAGTAGACGTGTATATTCACCTGAGACATAACTCTCATTTTCAAATATTTGCAGAGGAAAACAAATCTATCTCAGGCTAAAATTATAGAAACCTATCTTTTGGGACAAAAGCAATTCAGAGGAAGAAAGAAGCAAAACTGTGTTTTTTTGTAATCATAGTAGGCCCTCATTGTTCCAGAAAGAATTACCATGGGTGACCATGTTTCAACCCATTTAGAGAGGAAGCTTTCAGCAGCATGTGGCATGGTTTGAAATATGATAGTAACACACTGGGGAGGACTGCTCTTAGCAATTCTGCATTAAATAAAAGAGTTCTGAATTGTTCAGTTTCATGGAAAAAAACAGTATTCAGTGATCTGCTTTCTTTAGAGCATGAACAAAGTCTTTTTTCATCTGTCAAGGAAAGTGGAAACAGTGTACATTAGCCTGGAAAAGAAATGGCTTTAAGGAATTTCACAAGTTCATAAATCTGGAAGTGACCTTGAGAGGTCAGCTGAACCGCACATTTAGACCACACCTAAGACAATCTTGGAGAGATGAGACTCTGCCCAGACAAATTAGTTTTTGAAATTCTTTGGCAATAGAAACTAAATGAATTGTGAGATCTTTCTTTCTGTTTTGTGTATGGATCCCTGGTTCCTCCTTAGGAAATCAATGAAACTTCTACTTGTGTTAAGATTTTATCAAACACCAAGTGGGTAAAATATTAACCATCCTTCCTTAAAGCAATATATACTGTAAAAGATTAACTATTAAGAGTCTTTAAATTAATATGATATTTAGGGGGAACAATAGAGAACTTTTTGCTTTTATCTTTCCTCATTTTTTTTTCATTACTTGATGCTATTTTATAACATATTTACAGTGGGAATAGTGAATTTTGTTATATTTTTCTCACTTTGGCATTACAGTTATTACTTAATATTATTGCTATTATAACATTTATGGGTGAATTTAATTTCAAATATATATATTTGAAATATGATGCCATTATTTTCTCTTAAAAATGCAAATCACATTTTTTTTACCTATCAGTAGAAACACTGGTTTAAGGTCCATGTTTATAATTTCCTATAGCAAGACTGCCACAATGCTTTCTTTGATTCATTACTTACTTTTATACCTTTAGAAGTAACAATTCTTTTAAGTATGCTAATGTTTTAAGAAATCAAAGCTATATTTCATTTAAGTGGTAAAAATTACAGTATGAGCCTATTGTTTTATATTCTTTAAAATGAATCTCCTTAAATACCCATTTTAAAAAATTTTATTGAAAAACATTGTCAGAGGGAATTTGTCCTATTTGAAAACTAACTGAGAAACATTTGTTTAGTATAATGTAACAGTTTTATATATCAGACCAAGTTCGGAAGACACTAACACATATGCATTCGTTATGAAGCTGCCAGAAATTCCTTATCATGTAAAACTGTATTTACACGTTTGTTGTTGTTCAGTCACTCAGTTTTATCCAATTCTTTGCAATCCCATGGACTGCAACACCCCAGGCTTCCCTGTCCTTCACCATTTCCCAGAGCTTGCTCAAACTCATGTCCATTGAGTCAGTGATGCCATCCTACTATCTCATCCTCTGTTGTCCCCTTCTCCTTCTGCCTTCAGTCTTTCCCAGAATCAGGGTCTTTTCCAATAAGTTGGCTCTTCTCATCAGGTGGCCTAAGTATTGGAGATTCAGTTTCAGCATCAGTCCTTCCAATGAATATTCAGGGTTGATTTCCTTATGGATTGACTGCTTTGTTCTCTTTGCTGTCCAAGGGAGAACACATTAAGTCATACTTAAATTCAATTAATCGTAATGGTGCAGTGATTAGTGAGTTTCTTGATTTATCAATTCAAAATAAATAGAAGCTAAAAAAGAGCCATGCATACATACTATATGCTATGCTATGCTATGCTAAGTCACTTCAGTCATGTCCGACTCTGTGAGACCCCATAGACAGCAGCCCACCAGGCTCCCCCGTCCCTGGGATTCTCCAGGCAAGAACAATGGAGTGGGTTGCCATTTCCTTCTCCAATGCATGAAAGTGAAAAGTGAAAGGGAAGTCGCTCAGCCGTGTCCGACTCTTAGCAACCCCATGGATTGCAGCCTAACAGGCTCCTCCGTCCATGGGATTTTCCAAGCAAGAGTACTGGAGTGGGGTGCCATTGCCTTCTCCTATACATACTATATAGTTCTTTCTAAATAGGAAAAAAAAATTAAGTAATTAAAGTAATTAAATCTGTATTGGTGTTTTGTATTATTTACATTGTAGAACTTACCCATGCAAGAATAGAGTTTGAAGTTGTATATGAATGGATATTTTTATTACTTAAAATGGGAAAAAATTTCCATTTTACCAGGCAGAAGAGAAAAACAGTCACATGACATACTGTAGGTACTGTCTTCATCACTTAATAAAATAAAAATATAATTATATTAAAATTCAATTTCATATCTATAATCATTAACCCACACATTTGCTTGTGCAGATATTATTTGAATCTAAATATAAAACTTGTCAATTAATTAGTTACTTCTTTAAAAGATATTTTGTGATTGTAAACTTTGGTCTGGATCTTGGCAGTAGGGAGAAAATAGAAAAAACTTCACATCTTTATAGAGTTATCATTGTAGTAGTTAGTTGCAGACAGTGAACAGATGAGCAAAATATGTAGAATGCCTAATGGTCACAAATGTAATTTTGAATAGGGACCTGAAAGGACACTTAGAAAGTTTCACTGGGACACAGATTTGAATGAGTGATGAAAGTTGTAGAGAGAAGAAACAGCACAGGAAATCTAAGACCTGAAATGTTCAAAGAGAAGCAAGGAAGCAATATGACTGAAGAGGAGCAAGCAAGTAGGAGAGTAACAGCAACTGATGTCAAAGAGACAATGGGTTGGAAAAGGAGCAGCTAGTGAAGGATTGTGTCCATTTTATGAAATCTGCTTATGTTTGGATATTATGGGACATTATAAGAGTATTTTGAATGACATGATATGATTTATATTTTAAAAGGATTATGTCAGATGCTGTGCTTAAAATAGATTTTAGAGAGACATGTTTGGAGGCAAGGATATTTTAGAGAAGGTACAGAAAAGGGATTATAATACAGCATGTGTAATTCTGGAGGTAGTGAAAAATAATTTAATTCTGACACAGAATTGAAAATATTTGCTGACAGACTGAATACAGGATATGAAATTAAAAGTTCACAGAAGTGATTCCAAGATTTTAAGCTTTGGAAATGAATAAAAGCAGTTACATTTTATTGAGATAGATTATTAACCTTCCCCCTCTCAATCTCAAAAGTACCTCTGAATTATGAGTTGTAGAGTTACCCTGATTATAGGGAATAAAGCAGGAGAAGCAAGGTGTTTGGGAAGTGGAGGCAGTTAGTTGATTGTTTTTGACAATTAAGTTTGAGATGATTCTTAGGTGTTTAAGTGGAGAAGTACAGGTGATTTGAATAAGAGTATCTATTTTATTTATCTTATAGATGAGGGCCACACAGGATATACATATTTGTGAATGGCCAGCATTTGATAGTTTTTCAGCTCAGGAGATTTAAAGAGCTCACCAGATAATTTGAAATCACAAAATGAATATTAACTAAGCAAATTACTCTTTTCTTATATTATTGTATTATTTTTAATATTAATTTACTTATTTTAATTGGAGGATAATTACTTTACAATATTGTGGTGTTTTTTGTCACACATTGGCATGAATCAGCTATGGGTACACATGTGTTTTCCCAACCTGAATCCCCCGCCCACCTATTTCCACACCCCATCCCACTGGGTTGTCCCAGAGCACTAGCTTTTGGTGCCCTGTTTCAAGCATCAAACTTGTATTGGTCATCTATTTTCAGTTCAGTTCAGTCACACAGTCATGTCCGACTCTTTGTGACCTCATGCACTGAAGCACACCAGGCTTCGCTGTCCATCACCAACTCCTGCAGCTTGCTCAAACTCATGTCCATTGATATGGTGATGCCATCAAACCATCTCATCCTCTGTCATTCCCTTCTCCCACTGCCTTCAATCTTTCCCAGCATCAACGTCTCTTCCAATGAGTCAGTTCTTTGCATCAGGTGGCCAAAGTATTGGAGCTTCAGCCTCAGTCGTTCCAATGAATATTCAGGACTGATTTCCTTCAGGGTTGATTGGTTTGATCTCCTTGAAGTCCAAAGGACTCTGAAGAGTCATCTCCACCACCACAGTTCAAAAGCATCAATTCTTTGGTGCTCAATTTTCTTCATAGTCCAACTCTTACATCCATATGTGACTACTGGAAAACCATAGCTTTGATTAGACAGGCATTTGTTGACAAAGTAATGTCTCTGCTTTTTAATTTGCTATTTAGGTTGGTCATAGCTTTTCTTCTAAGGAGCAAATGTCTTTTAATTTCATGGAGTTATTTAATTTCTGCAGTTATTTTGGAGCCCAAGAAAATAAAGACTCTCACTGTTTCCACAATTTCCCTATATAATTTGCCATGAAGTGAAGGGACTGGATGCCATGATCTACATTTTTTGAATGCTGAGTTTTAAGCCAGCTTTTTACTCTCCTCTTTCACTTTCATCAAGAGGCTCTTTAGTTCCTCCTCACTTTCTTCCATAAGGGAGTTGTCATCTATGTATATGAGGTTATTGATATTTCTCCCAGCAATCTAAATTCCAGCTTGTGATTCACCCAGCTCAGCATTGTGCATGATGTACTCTGCATATAAATTAAATAAACAGGGTGACAATATACAGCCTTGATGTACTCCTTTCCCAATTTGGAACCAGCCTGTTGTTCCATGTCCGGGTCTAACTGTTGCTTCTTGACCTGCATACAGATTTCTCAGGAGGCAGGTAAGGTGGTCTGATATTTCCAACTCTTTAATACTTCCACAGTTTGTTGTGACCTACACAGTCAAAGACCTTGGTGTAATAAAGCAGAAGTAGATGATTTTCTGGATTTCTCTTGCTTTTTCTATTATCCAACGGATGTTGGCAATATGATCTCTAGTTCCTCTGCCTTTTCTAAATCCAGCTTGAATATCTGGAACTTCATAGTTCATGTACTGTTGAAGCTTGGCTTGGAGAATTTTGAGCATTACTTTGCTAGCATGTGAGATGAGTGAAATTGGTGGTAGTTTGAATATTTTTCGCCATTGCTCATTTTGGGGATTGAAATGAAAACTGACCTTTTCCAGCCCTGTGGCCACTGCTGAGTTTTCCAAATTTGCTGGCATATTGAGCGCAGCATTTTCACGTCAAAATCTTTTAGGATTTGAAATAGCTTGACTAGAATTGTATCACCTTCACTAGCTTTGTTTGTAGCAATGCTTCCTAAGGCCCACTTAATTTTTCAGTCCAGGATATCTGGCTCTAGATTAGTGATAACACCATCGTGGTTATCTGGGCCATAAAGAGCATTTTTTGTATAGTTTCTGTGTATTCTTGCCATCTCTTCTTGATATCTTCTGCTTCTGTTAGATCTGTACCATTTCTATCCTTTATTCTGCCCATGTTTGCCTGAAATGTTCCCTTGGTGTCTCTAATTTTCTTGAAGAAATTTCTAGTTTTTCCCGTTCTGTTGTTTCCCCCTATTTCTTTGCATTGAAGTCTATCTTATCATATTTTACATATGGTAATATACATATTTCAATGCTATTCTCTCAAATCATCCCACCCTCACTTTCTCTCATAGTCAAAAAGTCTGTTTTTACATCTGAGTCTTTTTTGCTGCCTTGCATATAGGATGGTTGCTACTGTCTTTCTTAATTCCATACACATGAGTTAATATACTGTATTGGTGTTTCTCTTTCTGACTTACTTCACTCTGTATAATAGGCTCCAGTTTCATCCTCTGCATTATAACTGACTCGAATACGTTCTTTTTTAATAGCTGAGTAATATCTCACTGTGTATATGAACCACAACTTCCTTATCCATTTGTCTTCCGATGGATATCTAAGTTATTTCTATGTCCTAGCTATCGTTCACGTACTACAATGAACATTGGAGTACATATGTCTCTTACAATTCTGGTTTCCTCAGTATGCATGCCCACAAGTGGGATTGCTGGGTCATATGACAGTTAGATTTTCAGGTTTTTAAGGCATCTCCACAATGTTCTCAATAGTTGCTATACGAGTTTGCATTCCCACCAACAGTGTAAGAGTGCTCTCTTTTCTCCACACCCTCTCCAGCATTTATTGTTTGTAGACTTTTTGATGGCAGCCATTCTGACTGGTGTGACATGGTACCTCATTATGGTTTTGATTTGCATTTGTCTAATAATGAGTGATGTTAAGTATCTTTTCATTTCTTTATTAGCCATCTGTATGCATTCTTTGGAGAAATGTCTGTTTAGCTCTTTGGCCCACTTTTTGATTGGATTGTTGATTTTTTTGGTAATGAGCTGCATGAGCTACTTTTATATTTTGGAGATTAATTCTGTCAGTTGCTTCATTTCTATTATTTTCTCCATCTTGAAGGCTGTCCTTTCACCTTGCTTGTAAGTTTCCTTCATTGTGCAAAAGCTTTTAACTTTAGTTAGGTACCATTTGTTTACTTTTGTTTTTTATTTCCATTACTCTGGGAGATGGGTCATAGAGGATCTTGCTGTGATTTATATCAGACAGTGTTCTGCCTATGTTTTCCTCTGAGTTTTATATTTTCTGGTCTTACATTTAAATATTTAATCCATTTGAGTTTGTTTTTGTGTATGGTGTTCTAGTTTCATTCTTTTACAGGTGGTTGACCAGTTTTCCCAGCACCAGTTGTTAAAGAGATTGCATTTTCTCCATTGTATATCTCTTGACAAAGATAAGCTGTCCATAAATGTGTGGATTTATCTCTGGGCTTTCTATTTTGTTCCATTGATTTATATTTCTGTCTTTGTGCTAGTACCATACTGTCTTGATGCCATTTCCTTCTCCAGGGGATCTTCCCAACCCAGGGATTTAACCCGGGTCTCCCACATTCCAGGCAGACACTTTAACATCTGAGCCACCAGGGAAACCCACTGTCTTGATGACTGTAGCTTAATAGTATAGTCTGAAGTCAGGAAGGTTGATTCCTCCAGATCCATTCTTCTTTAACATGATTGCTTTGGCTATTTCAATTTTTTTTTGAGTTTCCATACAAACTGTGAACTTATTTGTTCTAGTTTTGTGAAAAATATTATTGGTAGCTTGATAGGGATTGCACTGAATCTACAGATTGCTTTAGGTAGTATACTCATTTTCACTATTTTGATTCTTCCAATGCACAAACATGGTATTATTTCTACATCTGTTTGTGTCATTTTTGATATCTTTCATCACAAGAAAAACATCTGATAAACAACCTAACTTTACACCTAAAGCAACTAGGAAATGAAGAACAGAAGAACCCCAAAGTTAGTAAGAGGAAAGAAACCATAAAAATCAGAGCAGAAATAATTGAAAATGAAATGAATGAGACTATAGCAAAGATAAACAAAACTGAAAGCTGGTTCTTTGAGAAGATAAGTAAAATAGACAAATCATTAGCCAGACTCATGAAGAAAAAAAGAGAGAAGAATCAAATCAATAAAATCAGAAATGAAAATGGAGATATCACAAGAGACAACACAGAAATATAAAAGATCATAAGAGACTACTATGAGCAATTATATGCCAATACAATGGACAATTTGGACGAAATAGACAAATTCTTAGAAAAGTATGAGTTTCCAAAACTGAACCAGGACTAAATACAAAATCTTAACAGACTCATCACAAGCATGGAAATTGAAACTGTAATAAAAAATCTTCCAACAAACAAAGCCCAAGACGAGATGGCCTCACAGGTGAATTCTACCAAAAATTTAGAGAAAGCTAGCACCTGTCCTACTCAAACTCTTCCATAAAATTGCAGAGGAAGGTAAACTCCTAAATTCATTCTATGAGGCCACCATCACCCTAATACCAAAACCAGATTAAGATGCCACAAAAAAAGAAAACTATAGGCCAATATCACTGATGAACATAGGTGCAAAAATCCTCAACAAAAATTTATTAAACAGTATCCACCAACATATTACAAAGATCATATATCATGACCAGTTTGGCTTTATTCCAAGGATGCAAGGATTCTTCATTATTCACAAATCAATAAATGTGATTCACTATATTAACAAATTGAAAAATAAAAACTATACGATTATCTCAATAGATGCAGAAAAAGCCTTTGACAAAATTCAACACCCATTTGTGATAAAACCCTCTCCAGAATGAAGGAACATACCTCAACATAATAAACACCATAAATGACAAACCCACAGCAAACACTATCTTTAGTGGCGAAAAATTGAAAGTATTTCCTCTAAAATCAAGAACAAGACAAGTGTGCTCACTCTCATCATTATTATTCAACATAGTTTTGGAAGTCTTAGCCACAGCAATCAGAGAAGAAAAAGAAATAAAAGTAATTCAGATTGGAAAAAAGAAGTAAAACTCTCACTATTTGCAGACGACATGATCCTCTATTTAGAAAACCCTAAATATACCACAGAAAACTACTAGAGCTAATCAATGAATATAGTAAATTTGCAGGATATAAAATTAACACAGAAATCCTTTGCATTAGTATACATTAACAACGAAAAAACAGAAAGAGAAAGTAAAGAAACAATCCCATTCACCATTGGAATGAAAAGAATAAAATACTTAGGAATAAATTTACCTAGAGAGACAAAAGAACTATAGATAGAAAACTATTATTATATTCTTTTAACAGAAATTGCTACTTACTCTACATATTGATGTTTCTGTTACCTTAAACTCTATAATAAACATTGAGCATTTTTAGAATAAAATAACAATAACACATTTTGCATTGAACAGAGCACTGAATTTGGAATTGCCAACCAAAGTAAATTTAGAATAAAAGTATACAATAATATAGTGCACAATTATGCTATAATACACAATGATACTAAAAGTATATTATAATTTCTATATAATATTTGCTTCAAAGGAATGTTTTAAGGATGAGATGGGATAGTATATATGTAAGTGCATTATAAATCGTGTAAGGTCTGTGGTTAGGGAAGAATAGCAGCCACCTTGAAATTCACTTTGATTCCCATAAGCTTGCACAATTTGTGAGAAAGGTTTAGGGAAGGAATACAGTGAGGGAGAGAGAATAGAGTGAAGAATCATGTGACATTTTCATTTATTATTTTTCAAATGCTCAGGCTGATAGCTCCCTTCTCATATTGCTGCCTCACATTTCCTGTTCACTGGCTGTTCATCATTTGCATTGTTTCAGATATTAAAGCAATATTATTTTTCATATGATAATTTTGAAAATTATTTTCTGCTTAGATAAGATGAAAATTGGCAGTTGAGTGCAAAATGAGATAAAGCTTCTGAAACAATTCCCTTAAGCTTTGAGAAAGAGTGGAAACAAGGTGATATTGACAACCACTGAAATTCATTATTATTGCATATTAATACTTGGAAACTGTAAGTTTCATCCTCTTATTTTTATACTTTTAAACCTTTGCATGTAGGCAAAAACTATTTGTGTCTGATAAAATTGCTAATTTACAGACCTGTAAATAACCCATAAGGTTTATGAAGCCTGCGACCATGATGTTAAGATCATGATAGAATACAGAATTTATTAAGACATACAATATACATTTTTAAAATACTACAAGTAATCTTTTTTATTTCCCAATATTTTAGATATCTAGAACATGGTATTTATCACTCAAGATAAATAAGGGAGCAGATTGAAATGCTTTATAATCTAAAAATGTCATTTTAATCTCATAATTGTATAATTATGCATCTTACTAGAATATTATGATTATATATTATGTACATATTAAAAATTACAGAACAAGTTTGATATATTACAATTTTTAATCAATTTATGATTTTCTATGTTGTAAAAGTTACTTTTAATAATTTGTAATAAATTGAATATAAAATTATTCCTTTACTATAAAAGCATCAGTGAATAAGGCTACTTTTTTTTATTAACTGTTATTGCTCAGCTTTTTTCTAGTTTTGGCAATGAATGAACTTAATTTTAAACTTCTTTTCAGAAAACTTAATAAATAAGTTTCCATTATCACTATCAGCATTGATTTTCTAACACATGTAAGGTGTTAAATAAAATCAATTATTTTTAATATTAGGCAAAGTTTAATTGAGGATAGTTTCAAAACATAGCTTAATGCTCCTAATTAAAATACCCCCAAATGCAGATTGATCTCAGCATACAGTTGTCATGGAGGAAATTTTTAAAGCAAGGGGAGATGAGAAGACCAAGTTAGAAGTGTTTACATGAATCTGAAGGCATGGAGTTGCAGAATAAAATTATTCAAGTTGCCCAGGCTGTATGAAATGCTTAACAAAAGTTTCCAGGAAAATCCATTAGAAAAGAAGCTCTGTAGTATGCTATAGTAAGAAAAAATGGGAAATAAAATACTTTTGACATTATTTTTTAAGTTGACAATTTTTTTTTTTATTTTGCTTCTTAGTCTTTTTACAGTATACAAGGAAAATTTGTTTTTCTCCTTAAATACTGGCACATAATAAACCCTTGTAAGCTGAATATCAGTTCGCTGTTGTTGGTTTTTGTTGTTTTTTTTTTTTTTTTTTTTTTTCTGGTTTACTTGTGTGGCCTGTAATGTTTTACCTGTGCAGAAAAATATACGTAATAGGATTTTGCTGTCCAATCCAGGAGACATGGATTTGATACCTGATCTGGGAGAATCCCACATACTTCAGAGCAACGAGGCCCATGTGACAAGACTATTGAGCCTGTACTTTAGAAACTGGAACCACAACTACTGACGGCTGCATGTCCTAAAGCCTATGCTCTGCAACTGGAGAAACCACTGCAATGAGAAGCCCACGCACCACAACTAGACAGTAGCCCCCCACCACTCACCATAACTAGAGAAAAGACTGGCAACAATAAAAACCTAAGATAGCCAAAAATAAATAAATAAATAAAATTATTTAAAAAAAGTAAGTGTTTAATTGAATGAGCAACAATGATGAGATAATTGCTCTTGTATGTTTAGCAATACAAATCATATTATAAAGCATATGAGTATTGATATGTAAGTGAACAACATAGTTTCAAGCCATTTTCTTTCTTTCATTTTTTGGTTTTCATTAACAAATTAACCAGCCAACATTTTTAACCTGTGTAATATCAAAGTAGCTCTTTGATGACTCCCATTTCTGTCATAACCAAAGATTTAAAGGTTGACTTCCTAGTAAAACTTAATCGCTTTCTGTAAATTTTGGAGAAGTGGCAAAAGGTTGTTATTTTGTTATTTATTTAGGCTCTTTTATTATCTACCAGGTATTGTGTTACCAGTAAAGGTGACTACTATTTTATTTTATGGATGTATAGATACCCTCATATGCTAGCAAATGTTTCTAATCATGGATGGTACACAGAGAATGACCAATCATCCTGGGAGAGGTTTCCTCAAATATGGCATTGTAACTGTTAAAAATGAGACAGCCTGGGCAATGTCTTGGTGCTCACACTGTTTACTGAACCCAAGGTAGATAAGCTGCAACCGGGGAAGCTGGAAGAAGACTAAAGGAGCTGTGGGGACTGCAGACATGTTTATTCTCTCTGGACAGTAGCAGCAGGGAATCTTCAAAGACTGCTGATTGTCGGGAGCTGCATTAGGCATTACTGACAAAATGGAGGCATGGCTCCAACCCCCTCTTTTTGTCCCGTAGGCACGGACCTGGGATAAAGGAGTTAGGCCTTGTGATGCTGACTTGTTTTTTCCTCTCCTCGGCTGAGTTGACTGAAAAGGAATATTAAGGTGCTTGTTGTTCTTGAGAGGAGCATGAGAAGGAACAAAGCCTTCTGCAGCTGTGCTCAGAGAATAATTCATAAAGTTAATCATTGACATTTGTTCAAGGGCTTTTACAAAAGAGTGTTCTGGGATGAGCACATAGGCCGCAGCTTGAGGCCATGGGAGGGATTGCTATCTGAAGCCTATTTGTGAGGAAAATGTTTATGGCAAAGGAGTTTACTGAATTTAGGGCTTAGAAATAATTAAAATAGAAGTTAAAGATTTAAGGAATGTTGTAATGTTAGCATATTTTACTATAGCTTATAGAGGTTAGGAATTTTAGAGATACTAATAGCTAGAAGCCTTTTTAAGAGATAGTGAGGTCAGGATGTTAGGGGCAAACAGGATTTAGAAAGATAAGAAAGAAACTGAGGAATGTAGCATGAGTTACAATGTAATCACAAGTTAACTATAGGACACATAAGAGGAAGTAGGTAATAGATGGTAAAGCTGATTGTAAGAGAATCACTGAAGCAGGGACTGTGTTTGAAGGGCAACAATGATTTATGGAGATAATAAATCTGGGTGAGGGGGAACTGAAAATGTCAAACCTCTGGCCTAATGCTTTTGTAAAAGTATAAAAGAAAATCTTAAACTTGAAATAAATGCACAGTCCAAGAAAATTGAAAGGCTGTGTCATTACTTACCGACACTGTCCCTCCCTTTAGGTTGAATCCCTGGCTGTTAGAGCTGGACTCCAGCAAGTGGCGCCCAGAACAGGGGACACTGAAGGGTAAGTAATTTAGGATTGTAATGCGGGGTGGTTAGAATTGTACCTGTGAGTGGCCGGCACCTCTCTGCAGTTTAGGCAGGGTGAGGAGGGTACAGAAGGAATAAGAATATTCTCTAGAAGAATGGTTTCTCTCCATCTAAGAATAGACAAATGTTTATTGAAATATTACTTCACATGTTAGCCCATAGAGGCGTTAAAGTAAGCACAGGAAGACTGTCTAAATTTCTACATTTGTTTTATACTTTACATGGGCCAGAAAATGTTCCTGTAGATGCTTTTGCTCTGTGGAATATGATTAGAAATGTCCTGGACCTCCATCATGAGGCTGTTAGACAGCCTATGGGGGAGGCTATAGCGGTGGATGGTGGGACTCCACCTTCTGTGCAGATCATGTTTTCTGCCATTGACGAAGAAAAGGAGGGAGACTGTGCTCTACCTCCTGAGGAAGGAGAAGGCTTGCAGGACGCTGCAGCCGGGCGCCCTGACGAGCCCCCTCCCCCTCTACACAAATCTTTAAAAATTTATCCACCACTTTCTGATTTAAGGCGATCGCCGCCGCCTCCGTTTGTACCTCCCAGGGCCCAGGAGTTCCCCACTTTGCCCCCAAAGCCCCCCAGAGCATTGCCTAAGGCTGAGGAAGATAAAGAGTTTTTTGAAACAAAGGAGCGTTTAAAGCAGACACATGCACAATATACAGAGCATGCTATTTGGAGAAAACCCCCTCAGGAGGGCCTCACCCAGGCTAGGAAAGAAGCGGAACGAAGGGGGACTTGGCAACAATATTAACCCCTGACTTATCAGTTACTCTGATTCCAACAGGAGTGGCTGGCCCCTTACCTTAGGGCATTGTAAGACTTGTGCTGGAGCGTAGCTCGCTTCCCCTTCAAGGAATTTCGGTGGTGCCTGGTGTAGTAGATTCTGATTATACTGGGGAAATTAAAGTTTTAATATCACTGACACCATCCCTTCCTTCAGGTTGAATCCCTGGCTGCTGGAGCTGGACTCCAGAAACTGATATACTAAGAGATACAAAGTAGTGGTCCATGGCCAAGTGGATGCTCAGGCCCAGTGATACCAAGGTCAGCAATATCATTGTTTACAGAACATAAGGTAAGAGGTTGTGAGAGAGTGGGGCAGGAGAGCCTGACTGATGCCCTGTTGTCAGTTATCTTCTCCACAGGCAAACTGGTACCTATCTTAGCAGATGTCATTAATATATTTGAAAATAGTTATTTTCAAAATCAAATTAGGTGTATCACACATGAAACTACTAAAACTGAGTAAGAAAAATCATTGCTAGACATCCAGAGTGAAAGATGTATGCAGGGTTCTAATGGTCCCTGCAATGCTTGTGACCCTTAAAGAAGACTATGTTGTTTCTGGATTATTCCTCTAGAACGACTACCACATCCATGCCTGGCATAATAGGTGTTCCACAAATATACAGGCAAATGAAAAAATTTTTTTTAATTTAGAAAGTGCTGACCGATTGATAGCACCAAAATAAATAATGCCTTTTCTTTAAAAGCCATATTTCTACACAAAATTCCCATACCACTCCCATACCACTTTTGCCAAATGGTTCAAAAGTTTTACTAAAATGTTATAAAAGAAATTTTGCAGAAATTTAAGTGCAATCTATTCATGAAAACCTATTTACACACAAAGTGATAACAAAAATAGCAAAAGTATCTCAGATTCCTATGGGGGAAAAAAATAGGATCTTAATTTATCTAACTTTAAGCAGACAATTTTTGAGAAAAGTAAGATAATGTTAGTCTTTATAATGCTGAGAAATATTTAATATATTTAATTTTATTTTTTAGACTTAATTAGATAATATTTAAATAAACTTTTGTTCAGATACTTAGATCAATTTAAAAAGAAAATGAGAGCTAAAGCCTTATAATTAAGCCAGCATCTTACATTTAAATAAAATATCTTAGTTTTGTTGCTTCCCAGGTGGCCCAGTGGTAAAGAATCTTCCTGCTATTGCAGGAGATGCAAGATACATGGGTTTGACCCTGGGTTGGGAAGACCCCCTGGAGAAGGAAGTGGCAATCCACTCCAGTATTCTTGCCTGGGGGATTCCAAGGCCAGAGAAGCCTGGCAGTCTATAGTCCATCCATGGGATGGTGAAGAGTTGGACATGACTGAGTTACTGAACACACACATCTTAATTTTATATTTTTAGTACTCTTACATCTTTTCAAAGTGTAATTCCATTTTATGTAACATTTATGTTTGCCAAATTGTTTTATTATTATGTAAATTTAGTTGAAAAAGCCATTGGAAATATAAATGGGGAGCTAAGTTAATTCCATCATAGAAGTAAGAGTAGTACAGGAATGGAGATAGTTCAACAGAGAAGTTAGGTTAGAATGAAATAAATGTTTTCAATATAAAAAGGAGGGTATCAGCAGGAACATATTTCTTCTTGGACTGTGCTATCTGGATGAGTTGTTAATATAGTTTAATAACACATAGTATATTCCATAGTAGCAACTACAACAAAGACTCTTGGTTCTCAGACATTGACAAAATGACATTTTTCTTTTTTGAAGAGCTTTTTTTGTATTGCTTTTTTACTTTTTTTGGAAGGAAATAGGTACATTTATTTCTCATTTCTGAACCCATATCTGCTATTCTAGAGTTGAATTGGACTTTTAACACTTGTCAACACTCTTTTGTTGTAGAAGTAATCTAATTATTTCCCTGTTTTCTCTTTGAGTGGCTAGAATCAGAAATAATATGAAAAACGGACTAAACATGAAAAAAAACTAGCATTTTTACTTAAACTATGGATATCATGAGCTATTAATAGAATTAGGTCTTAGGTCTTTGCTTATATAATTCCTCTCTTAAAATACCTTCTCATTTCTATTGTACTTTTCATCTTCCATGAAAATTCCCCTGTCCATCCTAGCCCATTTGGTTTTTCCTGCAACTAAACTCTAGCAAATATATTAGTCATTTGAAATTGTAGCTCTTTGAGTGCAGAACTTAAAATATATCTCCTAACAATCAGCAAAAGGCATTAGTTAACTAATTTATCTAACTTGGCCCTTATTCCCTAAAAATAATTTAAACTATTTAAGAAAATCTATATAGTGCTGGAATTTCAATTAACTGAGAAAAGAGTTTAATACTAGGGTATATGTTTCTAGTCAAAGAGCAAGAATTTCTGAGTCTGGGGGAGAGATTAATACTCACCAAAGATGCTTTCCCTTCTAATAGATCCTTTCAGAGCCACACTCTAATAGTTTGCATCCTCAGTACTAGAATACATACACTCTATGTCCCAATGTTCTAGGAAAATCCACCCATGAGAGGATGAACTTATCTCCAGATGAAGAAATATCTAACCCTATATTCATCTATATGAATTGTCTTCCTGTTATTTATTTAGTCTACTTGTGGTACCTCCATAACTTGAGCAGTTTTTCTTTTTTTTTTGATGACCTGGTGGAATCCTATGTGCCCCAATTAATAAAGATAATAACATACTATTTCCGTATTTTTTGTTTGTCTCCCAAAGAGCTTGCCTCATTTCTTTATTTTCTTATCACATTGTTTAATTTTTCCTACTGCTGTATATTGAGTACCTATTTTATTACAAGCATTGAGGTAAGTGGTAATCAACAAAAAACCTGCTCTTCTGGAAGAGCTGACTGTATAATTTGGGAAATAGATATCAGTCACATAAATACATGCAAACTGCAACTGTGACAAGAGTTTCTGAGAAATACAAGGTACACAGTTTTACAATATACCCCACAATTTTGGGTATATAATTTTAAAAGTTCAGGAAGAAATATCTGAGGAAGTGACACTTAAGTTGAAAGCTAAAGGATACCTATAGGATACCTAGGTGAATAATGTTGATAAAAATGTTCCAATGAAGAAGGGTGCACACTGCAATGGACCAATGGAAGAGTGTGGATGATGGCCAGTGTGGCTAAAATGGAGAGAATAAGGAAGTGTGCAGTGCAATATAAGATAAGATAAATGAAGAGATGTTGCATTAGGCTCAATGAGGTTAGTAATTTTAAAATTTTCTTTATTTTCTTTTAATTTCTACAACATAATTTTGTTTTCTGCCATACACCAACACAAATCAGCCTTAGTTATGCAAACATTCCTTCCTTCCCTAGCCTCCTTCCTCTCTCTCCATCCCATCCCTTCAGGTCATCTTAGAGTGCCAGATTGAGCTCCCTGTGCTACACAGCAAGTTCTCACCAGCTATCTTACACTTGATAGTGTATATATGTTGATGCTACTTTCTCCATGTGTCCTACTCTCTCACTACCTCACTGTGTCCACATGTCCATTCTCTACATCTGCACTTCCATTCCATGCCTGCAAATAGATTTATCAATACCATTTTTCTAGATTCCATATATATGCATTAATATACTATATTTGTTTTTTTCTTTCTGACTTACTTTACTCTGTAACAAACTCTAGGCTCATCCACCTCATTAGAACTGACTCAAATTCATTCTTTTTATGGCTGAGTAAAATTCCATTGTATATATGTACCACATCTTCTTTATACATTTATCTGTCAGTGGACATCTAGGTTGCTTCCATATCCTGCCTATTGTAAATAGTGCTACTATGAACATTGGGGTGTATGTGTCTTTCTCAATTATGATTTTCTCAAGGTATATGCCTAGTAGTGGGTTTGCTGGGTCATATGGTAGATTTATTCTTAGGTTTTTAAGGAATCTCCACACTATTCTCCATAATGACTGTATCAGTTTACATTCTCACCAACAGCGGAGGAGGGTTCTCTTTTCTCCAAATCCTCTCCAGCATTTTTGGTTTGTAGATTTTTTGATGATGATGTGATCATCTGACTGATATGAGGTGATATCTCATTGTAGTTTTTTTATCATGATCACATGGAACAGAATCTACATCTTTTTCCTCATCCTCTGCCACAAAGTTCCTCACATCTTGTCTTCCTCTTATCCATATTATGGCTTTATATTTACTTTTCTGATTACACACTAGACTGCTAGCCTGTTGATCATGTTTAGCTCATTTATTATTGTCCCAAACTGTGAATCTGATATTCATCCTCTACTTGAGACTCTTATTTTCATGTGAGGCAGTATAAAGAGCTGTATTGAATTTCAAATGTTTTTGTATTTTCAGCATTTGACACATCAATGAACACATAGACAATAATCAAGACATGTTCCTGACTGAAGGAATATTAGCTCTGACCAATGTTTTGGGAAGGCTTGCTTGTACTCTGACTTTAGACTTAAAGATAAAATTGATAAATTTCCCTAATGCATTTTTAGACATAGATTATTTTTAACCTATCACAGGACTAATAAGTATAATAGGAAATGAGGTGCAGAACTATTCTAAACAAGTTGATTGTCTACTTAGAAAAGAAAAGCTATAAATACAAGTAATACCTTGAGCTAAGAGTGAAGCAATACATTAAGAAGTGGGAAAAGTGCTGAATACAGACATGTTGTAAAATAACATGAAGGAACATGTGTCTAGTGTGGAGTAGGATGAATCAGGGAAGGCTTTTAAGACAAACTAATTTTCAACTCATATCTTAAATAGGAGAGGGGCATCGATTTCAAAAAAAAAAAAAAGAAGAAGAAGAAGCTAGAAATTTGTCTTGGAAGAGGACAGAGAGTAGTAAAGGCAAATGCATAAGCTTAAAATTTTTCCAAATATTTGCCTTCAATTTTCCTTTAAAAGTGACAGTTGAGCTTCATTGTCTTTAGCAATGTGCAGTTGGTCAATCTATATTCCTTGTTTATAGACTCCTCATTACCTGTAAAATAAGTTATTTGAAAACAAAAAGACTATATATTTATACAATCCAAATGATATATTCCAAACTTACGATAGCAGCATATCTATTGAACATATGTGCAATACATATTAAGAACTGATGTTATTTATGTATGTGTGTGTATATATATATATATATAGGTTGCACTGAGTCTTCCTCTCTTTGCTTGGGATTTCTCTAGTTGCTGTGAATGGGGGCTATACTTTGTTGTGGAGTGTGGGCTTCTCATTGTGGTGGCTTCTTTTGTTGTGGAGTATGGACACTAGGCACACAGGCTTCAGTAGTTGCATCATATGGGCTCAGAAGTTGAAATGTGCATTCTCTAGAGCACACGCTCATTAGCTGTGGAGCAAGGATTTGTTACTCTGCAGAATGTGGAATCTCCCCAGATCAGGGATTGAACCCATGTCCCCTGCATTGGCAGGCATATTCTTATCCACTACCACCAGGGAAATCCCAAGAACTGACTTTAAATTCAGTTCTCTTTTATACTTTCCCTACCCCATTTAACATGTACACACACACACACACACACACATATATACACACAAATGCATACACATACTTCCCATTCCTCTCATTTTCCCATGAGTTACATTGCAATTCTAGCTAGAACATTACTCGGTGCTTTTATTATAACTTTGTAAAATCAATCAATTACTTCACCATTATTATTTCTTTTTTCTCTTGTACAATATGTTATTCATCATAGTATAGTAATGATTTTCCTTCTCGTTGGTTTGTTGCTATGTACTTTATTAATTGAACTTCACATTCTCCAGGTATAAGTCTCTATTTTTAATACATTCACACACATTCTATCAATTTCATCTCTTTGAAGAGACCCCATCTGGAGCCTTATGACCTACTGCAAACTTGACTGCTTGCTGTCTAGAATTCCTTTGTGGCTACCATTTCAGAACTGCCCTTCATGAACGTTCTAGAGATTGTTTTGCTCTTTTATTTTGTTGGATGCTGTTCAGAGTCCCATGGTTTCCTCTTCCCAGTTTTTTTAATCTCTTATTTAGTGGATCATACTCTCCAGGACAAATTTTGAGAAAGGTTCCATGGCATACGACTTATTTTAAGCCTATTGGTCTACCAGTGTTTCAATTTTTCTTTCATATGCTTAGTCGCTCAGTCGTGTCTGACATTTTGTGACCCTATGGACTGTAACCTGCCAGGCTCCTCTGTCCATGGGGATTCTGCAGGCAAGAATACTGGAGTGGGTTGCCATGACCCCCTTTCCAGGGGATCTTGGCAACCCAGGGATTGAACCCAGGTCTCCTGAACTGCAGGTTGATGCTTTACCATCTGAGCCACCGGGGGAGCCCTCTTCTTTCATACTTGAGTAATAAAACTCTTTGGGCAAAGATTCCTAAGTGGGAAATCATTTTCATTCACAACGGAAAACATTGCTTAACTATCTTATAGCATCTGTGTCTTTGTTGAGAAATCTGAGGCCATTCTTCTACTTGATCTTTGCTTAAGGAATTCCTTGTATCTTTTATAGAAATTTGTAGGTTAGTTTATTTTTGAACAGTGTTCTGAAATTTTAGAAGGATTTGCCTTGATGTATATTGATTTTTATCCCATCTCTGGGGCATTTGATGATCTCTGGGAATATGCAAGCTATGAATTTCAAGTCTGTGACATTTTCTTAACCTTTCCTTTGACTTTCTCTCTTACATTTCTGTCTTCACTCCTTGTAAGGAGTAAGTTAAAATTCAATGTTGTAATTCCTGAATTTCTCTTTAATTTCATTATCTTACATCTTACATCTATTTTTCTTATCTGTCTTTTTATTCTACTTCCTGAAAAATACCATCATTTTCATATTTCAAACCTTCTATTGAGTTTTACATTTCTACTCTCACAAGAATAATATTTAGTTCTTAGAATATTATTGTTGTGCCATTCTATTTTTGTTCAATCAAATTATATATTCTTATTACTTTGAGAATATTCGCAGTTTTGAAATTTTTCTCCTTGGGTGTTTTTGTTCCCTACATACTACTTTTCTGTTTTTGCTTCTTTCTTTTATATTAAATACTTTCCCAAATATCTGGTGATTGACA
The DNA here is from genome assembly GCF_019923935.1 of Bubalus bubalis. Classification (NCBI taxonomy): domain Eukaryota; kingdom Metazoa; phylum Chordata; class Mammalia; order Artiodactyla; family Bovidae; genus Bubalus; species Bubalus bubalis. The sequence continues at coordinate 103,299,411 of NC_059181.1, forward strand.
ACTTCTTTCTTATTAAAAGTGGGCACTAATCACCTACATGAAAGTTCTGTGCACACAAGTTGGGTTCGTTCACTTTAGTTTTCACTTTTTGGTGATCTATCTGGGTTGTTTCTTTGAGGAACCCATGATATCAATATATTTGCATTATCTCTTGGAGTAGGCAGTTTTTTTCAGAGAAGACTATCCCCCAATCCTGTCAAGATGACATATCCCTGAATACCACATTTCCAGGAACTGAGTGGGGGGATAAAAGTTGCACATATAATACATGTGTTTTCATTGAACCCCTTTGTTTTGAGAGTGAAAGTCCCTTTTTCTGCTTTACTTTGTATTCTTGCATTCATAAACTCTATTTTACCCTTTGCAGAAAATATTTTGTGTGTAAGAAAGGGGAAAGGTTGTTGGGGATGGAAAGTTGCAAGGTTGATTAAGAATAGTTGATCAAATGATCTAACTATTTCTACTAATTTATTTTTTTTTCCTTTTTTACACTAAACCTTCACAATCCTAATGGTTTAAAGTGATACCAATTCCCTTTTGCTTCCCCAATGAAAATTTCATTGTTTCTTGTTTTTTCCTTCTGCCAATATAGAATTTAAGTTTCTTGTTATGCTAAAAGTTACTAATTTTATGCATTGTTACACTTTTGTATAAAATGTTGCTTTTGCTGTTCTCCCATTCTCCTCCTTTCTGTTGGATTTACACCTTAAATGAATCATTTTACTTCTATTAATTAAATTTTCAGAATTTCTTTAATAGAAAGTTTCATTCTGAGTTTTATTTTTTAATTTTTTAATTTTATTTTTAAACTTTACAATATTTTATTAGTTTTGCCAAACATCGAAATGAATCCGCCACAGGTATACCTGTGCTCCCGATCCTGAACCCTCCTCCCTCCTCCCTCCCCACACCCTCCCTCTGGGTCGTCCCAGTGCACCAGCCCCAAGCATCCAGTATTGTGCATTGAACCTGGACTGGCAACTCATTTCATACATGATATTATACATGTTTCAATGCCATTCTCCCAAATCTCCCCACCCTCTCCCTCTCCCACAGAGTCCATAAGACTGATCTATACATCCGTGTCTCTTTTGCTGTCTAATACACAGGGTTATTGTTACCATCTTTCTAAATTCCATATATATGCATTAGTATACTGTATTGGTGTTTTTCTTTCTGGCTTAATTCACTCTGTATAATAGGTTCCAGTTTCATCCACCTCATTAGAACTGATTCAAATGTATTCTTTTTAATGACTGAGTAATACTCCACTGTGTATATGTACCACAGCCTTCTTAACCATTCGTCTGTTGATGGGCATCTAGGTTGCTTCCATGTCCTGGCTATTATGAACAGTGCTGCGATAAACATTGGGGTACACGTGTCTCTTTCCCTTCTGGTTTCCTCAGGGTGTATGCCCAGCAGTGGGATTGCTGGATCATAAGGCAGTTCTATTTCCAGTTTTTTAAGGAATCTCCACACTGTTCTCCATAGTGGCTGTACTAGTTTGCATTCCCACCAACAGTGTAAGAGGGTTCCCTTTTCTCCACACCCTCTCCAGCATTTATTGCTTGTAGACTTTTGGATTGCAGCCATTCTGACTGGCATGAAATGGTACCTCATAGTGGTTTCGATTTGCATTTCTCTGATAATGAGTGATGTTGAGCATCTTTTCATGTGTGTGTTAGCCATCTGTATGTCTTCTTTGGAGAAATGTCTATTTAGTTCTTTGGCCCATTTTTTGATTGGGTCGTTTATTTTTCTGGAATTGAGCTGTAGGAGTTGCTTGTACATTTTTGAGATTAATTCTTTGTCTGTTGCTTCATTTGCTCTTATTTTCTCCCATTCTGAAGGCTGCCTTTTCACCTTGCTAATAGTTTCCTTTGTTGTGCAGAAGCTTTTAAGTTTAATTAGGTCCCATTTGTTTATTTTTGCTTTTATTTCCAATATTCTGGGAGGTGGGTCATAGAGGAGCCTGCTGTGATGTATGTCAGAGAGTGTTTTGCCTACGTTCTCCTCTAGGAGTTTTATAGTTTCTGGTCTTACGTTTAGATCTTTAATCCATTTTGAGTTTATTTTTGTGTATGGTGTTAGAAACTGTTCTAGTTTCATTCTTTTACAAGTGGTTGACCAGTTTTTCCAGCACCACTTGTTAAAGAGATTGTCTTTAATCCATTATATATTCTTGCCTCCTTTTTCAAAAATAAGGTGTCCATATGTGCGTGGATTTATCTCTGGGCTTTCTATTTTGTTCCATTGATCAATATTTCTGTCTTTGTGCCAGTACCATACTGTCTTGATAACTGTGGCTTTGTAATAGAGCCTGAAGTCAGGTAGATTGATTCCTCCAGTTCCATTCTTCTTTCTCAAGATAGCTTTGGCTATTCGAGGTTTTTTGCATTTCCATACAAATTGTGAAATTATTTGTTCTAGCTCTGTGAAGAATACCATTGGTAGCTTGATAGGGATTGCATTGAATCTATAAATTGCTTTGGGTAGTATATTCATTTTCACTATATTGAGTCTTCTGTTCCATGAACATGGTATATTTCTCCATCTATTAGTGTCCTCTTTGATTTCTTTCACCAGTGTTTTATAGTTTTCTATATATATGTCTTTAGTTTCTTTAGGTAGATATATTCCTAAGTATTTTATTCTTTCCGTTGCAATGGTGGATGGAATTGTTTCCTTAATTTCTCTTTCTGTTTTCTCATTATTAGTGTATAGGAATGCAAGGGATTTCTGTTTATTGATTTTATATCCTGCAACTTTACTATAATCATTGATTAGCTCTAGTAATTTTCTGGTGGAGTCTTTAGGGTTTTCTATGTAGAGGATCATGTCATCTGCAAACAGTGAGAGTTTTACTTCTTCTTTTCCAATTTGGATTCCTTTTATTTCTTTTTCTGCTCTGATTGCTGTGGCCAAAACTTCCAAAACTATGTTGAATAGTAGTGGTGAAAGTGGGCACCCTTGTCTTGTTCCTGATATAGAGGACATGCTTTCAATTTTTCACCATTGAGGATAATGTTTGCTGTGGGTTTGTCATATATAGCTTTTATTATGTTGAGGTATGTTCCTTCTATTCCTGCTTTCTGGAGAGTTTTTATCATAAATGGATGTTGAATTTTGTCGAAGGCTTTCTCTGCATCTATTGAGATAATCATATGGTTTTTATTTTTCAGTTTGTTAATATGGTGTATTACATTGATTGATTTGCAGATATTGAGGAATCCTTGCATCCCTGGGATAAGGCCCACTTGGTCATGGTGTACGATCTTTTTAATGTGTTGTTGGATTCTGATTGCTAGAATTTTGTTAAAGATTTTTACATCTATGTTCATCAGTGATATTGGCCTGTACTTTTCTTTTTTTGTGGGATCTTTGTCAGGTTTTGGTATTAGGGTGATGGTGGCCTCATAGAATGAGTTTGGAAGTTTACCTTCCTCTGCAATTTTCTGCAAGAGTTTGAGCAGGATAGGTGTTAGCTCTTCTCTAAAATTTTGGTGGAATTCAGCTGTGAAGCCGTCTGGACCTGGGCTTTTGTTTGCTGGAAGATTTTTGATTACAGTTTCAATTTCCGTGCTTGTGATGGGTCTGTTAAGATTTTCTATTTCTTCCCGGTCCAGTTTAGGAAAGTTGTACTTTTCTAAGAATTTGTCCATTTCTTCCATGTTGTCCATTTTATTGGCATATAATTGTTGATAGTAGTCTCTTATGATCCTTTGTATTTCTGTGTTGTCTGTTGTGATCTCTCCATTTTCATTTCTAATTTTATTGATTTGATTTTTCTCCCTTTGTTTCTTGATGAGTCTGGCTAATGGTTTGTCAATTTTATTTATCCTTTCAAAGAACCAGCTTTTGGCTTTGTTGATTTTTGCTATGGTCTCTTTTGTTTCTTTTTCATTTATTTCTGCCCTAATTTTTAAGATTTCTTTCCTTCTACTAACCCTGGAGTTCTTCATTTCCTCCTTTTCTAGTTGCTTTATGTGTAGGGTTAGGTTATTTATTTGACTTTTTTCTTGTTTCTTGAGGTATGCCTGTATTGCTATGAACTTTCCCCTTAGGACTGCTTTTAAAGTGTCCCATAGGTTTTGGGTTGTTGTTTTCATTTTCATTCGTTTCTATGCAAATTTTGATTTCTTTTTTGATTTCTTCTGTGATTTGTTGGTTATTCAGCAGCATGTTGTTCAGCCTCCATATGTTGGATTTTTTAATAGTTTTTCTCCTGTAATTGAGATCTAATCTTACTGCATTGTGGTCAGAAAAGATGCTTGGAATGATTTCTATATTTTGGAATTTACCAAGGCTAGCTTTATGACCCAGGATGTGATCTATCCTGGAGAAGGTTCCATGTGCACTTGAGAAAAAGGTGAAATTCATTGTTTTTGGATGAAATGACCTATAGATATCAATTAGGTCTAACTGGTCTATTGTATCGTTTAAAGTTTGTGTTTCCTTGTTAGTTTTCTGTTTCATTGATCTACCCATAGGTGTGAGTGGGGTATTAAAGCCTCCCACTATTATTGTGTTATTGTTAATTTCTCCTTTCATACTTGTTAGCATTTGTCTTACATATTGTGGTGCTCCCGTGTTGGGTGCATATATATTTATAATTGTTATATCTTCTTCTTGGATTGATCCTTTGATCATTATGTAGTGACCATCTTTGTCTCTTTTCACAGCCTTTGTTTTAAAGTCTATTTTATCTGATATAAGTATTGCTACTCCTGCTTTCTTTTGGTCCCTATTTGCATGGAAAATCTTTTTCCAGCCCTTCACTTTCAGCCTGTATGTGTCCCCTGTTTTGAGGTGGGTCTCTTGTAGACAACATATGTAGGGGTCTTGTTTTTGTATCCATTCAGCCAGTCTTTGTCTTTTGGTTGGGGCATTCAACCCATTTACGTTTAAGGTAATTACTGATAAGTATGATCCCGTTGCCATTTACTTTATTGTTTTGGGTTCGATTTTATACACCCTTTTTGTGTTTCCTGTCTAGAGAATATCCTTTAGTATTTGTTGGAGACCTGGTTTGATGGTGCTGAATTCTCTCAGCTTTTGCTTGTCTGAAAAGCTTTTGATTTCTCCTTCATGTTTGAATGAAATCCTTGCTGGGTACAATAATCTGGGCTGTAGGTTATTTTCTTTCATCACTTTAAGTATGTCTTGCCATTCCCTCCTGGCTTGAAGAGTTTCTATTGAAAGAACAGCTGTTATCCTTATGGGAATTCCCTTGTGTGTTATTTGTTGTTTTTCCCTTGCTGCTTTTCATATTTGTTCTTTGTGTTTGATCTTTGTTAATTTGATTAATATGTGTCTTGGGGTGTTTCGCCTTGGGTTTATCTTGTTTGGGACTCTCTGGGTTTCTTGGACTTGGGTGATTATTTCCTTCCCCATTTTAGGGAAGTTTTCAACTATTATCTCCTCAAGTATTTTCTCATGGTCTTTCTTTTTGTCTTCTTCTTCTGGGACCCCTATGATTCGAATGTTGTAGTGTTTAATATTTTCCTGGAGGTCTCTGAGATTGTCCTCATTTCTTTTAATTCGTTTTTCTTTTATCCTCTCTGATTCATTTATTTCTACCATTCTATCTTCTAATTCACTAATCCTATCTTCTGCCTCTGTTATTCTACTATTTATTGCCTCCAGAGTGTTTTTAATTTCATTTATTGCATTATTCATTATATATTGACTCTCTTTTATTTCTTCTAGGTCCTTGTTAAACCTTTCTTGCATCTTCTCAATCTTTGTCTCTAAGCTATTTATCTGTGATTCCATTTTGATTTCATGATTTTGCATCAGTTTCACTATCATTATTTGGAATTCTTTATCAGGTAGATTCCTTATCTCTTCCTCTTTTGTTTGGTTTGGTGGGCATTTATCCTGTCCCTTTATCTGCTGGGTATTCCTCTGTCTCATCTTGTTTAAATTGCTGATTTTGGGGTGTCCTTTATGTATTCTGGCAATTTTTGGAGTTCTCTTTATTGTGGCATTTCCTCGCTCTGTGTGGGTTTGTACAGGTGGCTTGTCAAGGTTTCTTGGTTAGGGAAACTTGTGTCAGTGTTCTGGTGGGTGGAGCTGTATTGCTTCTCTCTGGAGTGCAATGAAATGTCCAGTAATGAGTTATGGGATGTCTATGGTTTTGGGGTGACTTTGGACTGCCTGTATCTTGAAGCTCAGGGCTGTGTTCCTTGTTGCTGGAGAATTTGCTTGGTATGTCTTGCTCTGAAACTTGTTGGCCCTTGTGTGGTGCTTGGTTTCAGTGCAGGTATGGAGGCATTTGATGAGCTCCTGTCAATTAATGTTCCTTGGAGTCAGGAGTTCCCTGGAGTCAGGGTTTGGACTTAAGCCTCCTGCTTCCAGTTATCGGTATTTTTACAGTAGTTTCATAGCTTCTCCTTCTATATAGCACCATTGATAAAACATCTACGTTAAAGATGAAAAGTTTCTCTACCGTGAGTGTCACCCAGAGAGGTTCACAGCATTATATGGAGAAGAGAAGAGGGAGGAGGGAGTTAGAGGTGACTCGAATGAGATGAGGTGGGATCAATAGAGGACAGAGTGGGCTATCCAGTAATCTCTTCCTTATGTGCACTCCACAACTGGACCGCTCAGAGTTGTTCACGGAGTTATACAGAGAAAAGAAGAAGGAGGAAAGTTACAGAGGTGGCCAGGAGGATAAAAGGGGGGAATGAAAAGGAGGGAGACATATCCAGCCAGTAATCGTTCCCTAAGTGTTCTCTACCGTCTAGAACACACAGAAATTCACAGAGTTGGGTAGAGTAGAGAGGGGTTAGGGAGGAGACACAGGCGACCTGGTGGAGAAAAAGGAGAGTCCAAAGGGAGAGAGAGCAGTTAAGCCAGTAATCTCGCTCCCTAGTGAAAAATGAGTACTGAAGATTGGGTTCTTAAAGGTACAAAATTGGTAACAAATACATAAAAGAAAAAATTAAAAATCTAGAGTAGAGTTTGGAATTTCAAAAATATGATGTTAAAGAAAAGAAGAAGGAAAAGAAAGAGAGAAAAAATGAACAAACAAAAACAAACAAGGTCGCAAAAATTATAAAGAAAATATAGGTACAAAATTGATAACTAATACCAAAAAGCAAAAGTTAAAAATCTAGAGTAGAGTTTGGAATTTCAGATATACAGTGTTATTTAAAAGAAGAAGAGAAAGAAACAGAGAAAAAGAAAAAGAAAAAATAAAAAGGGTCACAGAAATTATATATATATAAAAAAACTATAGGTACAAAATTGATAACAAATATCAAAAAGCTAAAATTAAAAATCTAGAGTAGAGTTTGGAATTTCAAAAATACAATGTTAAAGAAAATAAGGAAAAAAATTTTAAAAAAAAACAAGGTCAAAAAAAATTATTAAAAATATATATATGAAGTTTGCTTTAAAAAAAATAGGGTCTTTTTTTTTTTTTTTTGCAAAGTAATCAGTTATAAAAGTGAAAATTAAAGGAATAATAGAGGACTTAAACATTTTTTTTTTAATTAAAAAGAATAAAAAAGAAAGAAAGAATGATCGTAAAAATAGTAAAAATATATCTAGGACTTTCTCCAGTTTTGTTGTGAGTATTGTGGGTTCAGTTCATTTTCGGCTAGTTCCTTGGTCCGACTTATATTTCTCAAGATCTATAGGCCCCTTCCTTTGCAGTTGGTACTAACCACAGGGTTTTAATCTATTGCCTGTAGCTTCCAAGGCGGTCCCCTCTGTTATAGCTTCTTCTGTCTGCTGGTCTCTTCAGTGTCTGGTTTCCGCCCTGACACAAAGGGGACGGTGGAGGACACTTTTTTTTTTTTTTTTTTTTTTTAGGCTTACTTTTTCAGTCACTCTGAGGGGAGGTAGGGAGGGATGCTGCAAACAAGTAACACTGGCGTGTGCTCACAGTGCCTCAGCCACACTGGATCTGCCCCCCCCCCCATTCACGGCGCATGTAGCCTCCCTGCCCACGCTGCTCAGGCTCTAGGTTGCTCCACTGGGAACCATCCGTGGCCAGCCCTGGGCTGCCTGCACTTCCCAGGTCCAAGCCGCTCAGGTTCAGGCACTCGGGTAGTCCTCAGAGGCACAGACTCGGTTGGGCCTGTATTTTGTGCCTTTCCCAGATCTGAGCAGCTCAGGTAATGAGGTGTTTGGCGCACGCGATTGCTGTGACTTATCGCCTCCCCGCCTTTCGGTTATCTAGGTGTGCACCGGCGCATTTTCTCAGGCAGATTGACCGTCCAGACCCCCAAGAAGTTTTAGTTAGCAAAGAAGCCTGCTTACAGTTTTATAGATAATGTCTCTCTGGGGCTGCGATTGTCCCCTTCCGGCTCTGGCTGCCTGTCACCGGAGGGGGATGGTCTGCCGCCAGCTATCTCTGTTCAGTCCTTTGTTCCGTGCGCGGGTCTGGCAGTGTCTTAGGTTAGGGCTGGCTTTTCACGTGTTAGGTATCCCACAGTCTGGTTTGCTAGCCCAAACTATTTCGCTCAGATAGTGCTCGGGGTATTCAGGCCAGATCCTTGCGATGCAGCCCGCGCCGCGCCTCCCTGCCCAGCCCCCGCTTGCTAGTGGCGGATGCAGGCGTCTGCGCTGCTTCTCCACTGGAAGAGTTACTGTAGGGTTTGCAATGTGTGGGTTTTAATTGTTTATTTATTTTTCCTCCCTGTTATGTTGCCCTCTGTGCTTCCAAGGCTCGGCACAGATTCGGCAGTGAGAAGGTTTCCTGGTGTTTGGAAACTTCTCTCTTTTTAAGACTCCCTTCCCAGGATGGAACTCCAGCATTCCCTCTTTTGTCTCTTTTTTTGTCTTTTATATTTTTTCCTACCTCCTTTCGAAGACTTGGGTTGCATTTCTGGGTGCCTGATGTCCTCTGCCGGCATTCAGAAGTTGTTTTGTGGAATTTACTCGGTGTTTAAATGTTCTTTTGATGAATTTGTGGGGGAGAAAGTGTTCTCTCCGTCCTACTCCTCCACCATCTTAGCTCCTCTCATTCTGAGTTTTAAAATAGAATGGGAAAAATGGATTGTGGATTTTTTGAATCAGGAGGAAAATGATAAAATATATATTAAGAGCAGATTTTACAATGTGATTTTTTTCAGATATTTTCTATGGTGCTAATATTAAGAATTTCAGCTGTTAAAAGCAGACATTAATGTTATTATTTTACTAATATGTTGCATATAATCTCTTTATATGGAGCCCACAGGAAGGAAAACTCCTGAAGAGATTTTTCTTGTAGTGTTAAGTCACATGTGTTGTCACATTAATATAGTTAATGTGAAATCCAAATTAATTATGACAATTTTAGGTTATGAAAGAACTCTGGCCTAGTGTGTGGGGATTGTTATTACTGTTTGAGTTGGGATTCATTAACTTTTTTTTTTTTTTTTTTACAGAAATACTGCAAAAAATCTTATGAAGGAATAACACTTCAAAAAATTTGCTTTACATGACAGGAAGTGTGGCCTAGTGGATAAAGCATTAAAAAAAAAAAATATCCTGAGTTTTACCCTTCTTTAATCAACTGATTCGATAATCAGTGGATAATTACTTGGCATATGTTTCTCTATTCTATTTATTGAAACTTTATCTTCATATAATAAAACTAGTAAGTCTTAAGATAATTTTTCAATGAAATATTACAATTCTATGCAATCATGTAGCCTCTACCATAATCAAGTTATAGAATTTTTATCTCCCCTTAACAAGTTTCCTCTTGCCCCTTGTACTCAATCACCTCCTTCTGTTTCTTCCTCTAAACACCCAATTGTCTATTTTCTATCATAATAGCTTTCCCTTTCTAGAATTTCATATTAATGTAATCATGCTGTGCACAGTCTTCATTGTTTGTCTTCTTTTACTTAGCATTATATTTTTGAGATACATCCATGTTGCTGCATGTTTTTATATTATGATGTTTTTCTGCATAGTAGGGTGTGCTATAGCTATACCACATTTTTTCTTTCTTATTTAGTGGCTGATGTTTAACCCGAATATTTTGTTATTCTAGTTAATGAGTACTAGTATTTTATTGTGGTTTTAATTTCCATTTCTCCAAGGTTATTGACCATTTTTTCATCTGCTTGTCTGCTCATTTATATATTGTGTTTTTGAAGAGTAGACTCTTCAGTTTTTTGACAAAATTGTTGTCTATTTTGTACTGTGTAGTTTTCCTTATTATTTGAGTTGTATGTTTCCTTTATACATTCTGAGTATAAGTACTTTGCCTGACATATATTCTATAAAAAAATTTCTCCCTTACTATGGGAGTCCAGCCTTTTGTCCTCTTGATGTTCAAAGAATGAAAGTTTTAATCTGAATGATATCCATTTTGTCAACCTAATTGTTTATAACCTGTGTCTTTCATGTCCACTTCCAATTAAAATAAATAAATTTTTTTAAAAAAGAAATTCTTGCTTACCCCAAAGTCACTATTATTTTTTTTTACTGCTGCCATAACACAGTACCATATATGTAGTGGCATAAACAACACAACTGTATTATTTTACAGAACACCTATATATGTTTCACTGAGTTAAAATCAAACTGTTGAAATGGTTGTTACTTACTAGAGGCTCTAATGGATAATCTACTTCCTTGCTTCTTCCAGTTTCTAGAGGCTGCACATATTCCTTTGTTTACGACTCTTTCTTTATCCTCAGTATAGATAGCAATGTAACACCTCTGAGACAGTAACATCTTCCTCTCACTTTGACTTCAGCTGAGAAAATTCTCTGCTTTTAAAGGTTCATTTTTTTTAATTTATTTTATTTTATTTATATATTTTTAAATTTTATTTTATTTTTAAACTTTACAATATTGTATTAGTTTTGCCAAATATCGAAATGAATCCGCCACAGGTATACATGTGTTCCCCATCCTGAACCCTCCTCCCTCCTCCCTCCCCATACCATCCCTCTGGGTCGTCCCAGTGCACCAGCCCCAAGCATCCAGTATTGTGCATTGAACCTGGACTGGCGACTCGTTTCATACATGATATTATACATGTTTCAATGCCATTCTCCCAAATCTCCCCACCCTCTCCCTCTCCCACAGAGTCCATAAGACTGATCTATACATCAGTGTCTCTTTTGCTGTCAAAAAAGGCTCATTTTAATTAGCTTGGCCTCACTTGGATAATCCCAGATAAACTCCCTATCTCTTAGTCCTTAACCTTAATCACATCTACAAAGTATCTTTTGACATTTTAAACTAATATGTTCTCAGGTTTGGAGATAAGGATGTGGAAATATTTAGGGGAGCATTATTTTGTCACAAGGATATTTTTTTTCTGTTTTCTTTGAGAAGATAATCATTTAACCTGTTACTATATTTAAGTATTTGATTAATTTTGAATTATTTTTTAGTGTATGGTGTGAGATAAAAGCAGAGGCTTTTTTTTCCCCACATAGACATCCTGTTATTTCAGAAATACTTTTTGAAAAGGCTTGTCTCCAGTGATTTACCTTTGCTGAAAATCAGTTGAATATGTAAGTTTGAGTCTGTTTATAAACTTTTATTCTGACTCATTGATATATGTTCATTTGTATGTCATTAAACTTCATACCGTCTGGTGTGGCTTTATAATAAGTATTCAAACAAGAAACCAGATTATATAACTTCACGTATTTCATCAGCTTAACTAAAGTACTATTTATCTACAATATAATTTATGCATTTTAAAGCATACAATTCGATGATTTTTTACTTAATTAGCTTTTGTAGGTCATTTGCCTTACCACACAAATTTTAAAATCAGGTTTTCAATTTGTTTTAAAAAACCTGTTAGGGTTTTGATTCATTTAAAAATGTCCCTATAGATCAATTTGGGGAAGATTCCCATTTTAACAATGTTTTCTAATTTATAGGTGTTCTTTAATTCCTTTTTCAATGTTGTGTCATTTGCTAGAGACTTCTTTTAAAATTAAATTTATTCCTAACTATTTCATTTTGATGCTCTTTTGAATGAAGTTTTAAATTCATTCTCTAGTTGTTTATTATTAGTGTATAAGCATGGAAAAGCTTTTTATGTTGACTTTTTATTATTTCTAGTAGATTTTTGTTAATTCCATAGATCAAATTGTTTAAAAATAAAGACTATTTTACCATCCCCTATCCAATCAATACACCCTTTATTTCTTTCTCCTGCCAAAATATCAAGTATGATATTAAAAAGACTATTGAAAGATGATATCTTTGCTATGTTATTCAACTTAGACAGAAAACACACTGTTCAGAGTGATTTTGTCTGTAGATTTCTCATAAATATCTTAGTCAATATGAAGGAATTCTGAGCCATTCCTAGTTCGCTGATAGTATTTTTACCATGAAAGGCAGTGAATTTTGTCAAATACTTTTTGTGCATCTTTTGAAATGGTGATATGATTTTGTCCTCAGTTATATTAAAATGGTATCTGACAAAGGTTGATTATTAGATGTAAAACCAACCTCATATTCCCAAGATAAATTCTACATGGGTGTGATGTAATGTCATTGAAATATTTTTGATTTGATATTATTAAGATAATTATTTTTGTATCCATGTTCATGAATGATATCAGTCTACATTATTCTTGCAATGTCTTCATCTGGTTTATGAATCAGGGTAATGCTGGCTTCATAAAATGAGTTGGGAAATGTTCCTTGCTTCTTTATTTGTTGAAAGAGCTTCTCCAAGATTGATATTACGCTTTTCAAAAATAGTTGATAAAATTCACCAGTGAAGCCATCAGGACCTGGAGTTTTCTTACTAGAAATCTTTTATTAATTGACATAAATCTTACAAGTTAAGAAAGTTAGGATAATTTTTTTTCTTTCTGAATTTTTCCAGTTCATCTAAGTTGTCAAATCTCTTTGCATGAATTTGTTTATAATAATTTTTTTTCCTTTTAATGTCTGAAATGTGTGTAGTGATATCCCATCTTTAATACTTTATAATGGTTAATTAGGTTTTCCATTTATTTTTCTTAAAGATAGTGACAAGAGTTCTATCACTTTTACTGATTTTTACAAGGAATCAGATTTTGGTTTTATTAATTTTCTCTGTTTTCTGTTTTTAATGAAATTGATTTTTTCTCTCAATTATTTCCTTTATTCAACTTGATTTAGGTTTAATTCAGTCTTCTTTTCAGTTTCTTAAAGAAATATCTTAGATAATATGTTAAGAAAACTAATACAATTATGTAAAGTTTAAAAATAAAATAAAACTAAAAAAAAAAAGAACTTCATTTTACTAATACAGACATTAAAGGTTATACATATCTATGTCCTGTTTAGCTATATCACACCAACATGGGTATATTGTATTTTCATTCGGCCAGTATAGTTACTGTTTCATTGACTTTTACGTCAATGAAATGCTTATTCAGGAATACATTATTTATTTTCAAATTTAGGGGATTTTCTTGATTATTTATTTTTAACTGAATTAGGTTGTGATAAGAAAACACATCTGATTTCAATATTCTTTTTTTATTTTTTAATTTTTACTTATTTATTATTTTTTTTTTTTTACTTTACAATATTGTATCGGTTTTGCCATACATCAGCATGCATCCGCCATGAGTGTAAACGTATTCCCCATCCTGAACCCCCCTCCCACCTCCCTCCCCATACCATCCCTCTCAGTCATCTCAGTGCACCAGCCCCAAGCTTCCTGCATCCTGCATCAAACCTGGACTGGTGATTCGTTTCTTATATGATATTATACATGATTCAGTGCCATTCTCCCAAATCACCCCCCCTCCCTCTCCCACAGAGTCCAAAAGACTGCTCTATATGTCTGTGTCTCTTTTGCTGTCTCGCATACAGTGTTTTCATTACCATCTTCCTAAATTCCATATATATGTGTTAGTATACTGTATTCGTGTTTTTCTTTCTGGCTTACTTCACTCTGTATAATAGGCTCCAGTTTCATCCACCTCATTAGAACTGAGTCAAATGTATTCTTTTTAATGGCTGAGTAATACTCCATTGTGTATATGTACCACTACTTTCTTATCCATTCGTCTGCTGATGGACATCTAGGTTGCTTCCATGTCCTGGCTATTATAAACAGTGCTGCGGTGAACACTGGGGTACACGTGTCTCTTTCAATTCTGGTTTCCTCAGTGTGTATGCCCAGCAGTGGGATTGCTGGGTCGTATGGCAGTTCTATTTCCTGCTTTTTAAGGAATCTCCACACTGTGCTCCATAGTGGCTGTACTAGTTTGCATTCCCACCAACACTGTAAGAGGGTTCCCTTTTCTCCACACCCTCTCCAGCATTTATTGCTTATAGACTTTTGGATCGCAGCCATTCTGACTGGTTTGAAATGGTACCTTACTGTGGTTTTGATTTGCATTTCTCTGGTAATGAGTGATGTTGAGCATCTTTTCATGTGTTTGTTAGCCATCTGTATGTCTTTGGAGAAATGTCTATTTAGTTATTGGGCCCATTTTTTTTTTTATTGAGTCGTTTATTTTTCTGGAGTTGAGCTGTAGGAGTTGCTTGTATATTTTTGAGATTAGTTGTTTGTCATTTGCTCCATTTGCTATTATTTTCTCCCATTCTGAAGGCTGTCTTTTCACCTTGCTTATAGTTTCTTTTGTTGTGCAGAAACTTTTAATTTTAATTAGGTCCCATTTGTTTATTTTTGCTTTTATTTCCAATATTCTGGGAGGTGGGTCATAGAGGAACCTGCTGTGATGTATGTCAGAGAGTGTTTTGCCTATGTTCTCCTTTAGGAGTTTTATAGTTTCTGGTCTTACATTGAGATCTTTAATCCATTTTGAGTTTATTTTTGTGTATGGTGTTAGAAAGTGTTCTAGTTTCATTCTTTTACAAGTGGTTGACCAGTTTTCCCAGCACCACTTGTTAAAGAGATAGTCTTTTTTCCACTGCATATTCTTGCCTCCTTTGTCAAAGATAAGCTGTCCATATGTGTGTGGATTTATCTCTGGGCTTTCTATTTTGTTCCATTGATCTATATTTCTTTGTGCCAGTACTATACTGTCTTGATGACTATGGCTTTGTAGTAGATCCTGAAGTCAGGCAGGTTGATTCCTCCAGTTCCATTCTTCTTTCTCAAGATAGCTTTGGCTATTCGAGGTTTTTTGTATTTCCATACAAATTGTGAAATTATTTGTTCTAGCTCTGTGAAAAATACCATTGGTAGCTTGATAGGGATTGCATTGAATCTATAGATTGCTTTGGGTAGTATACTCATTTTCACTATATTGATTCTTCCGATCCATGAACATGGTATATTTCTCCATCTATTAGTGTTCTCTTTGATTTCTTTCACCAGTGTTTTATAGTTTTCTATATATAGGTCTTTAGTTTCTTTAGGTAGATATATTCCTAAGTATTTTATTCTTTTCATTGCAATGGTGAATGGAATTGTTTCCTTAATTTTTCTATTTTCTCATTATTAGTGTATAGAAATGCAAGGGATTTCTGTGTGTTTATTTTATATCCTGCCACTTTACTATATTCATTGATTAACTCTAGTAATTTTCTGGTGGAGTCTTTAGGGTTTTCTATGTAGAGGATCATGTCATCTGCAAACAGTGAGAATTTTACTTCTTCTTTTCCAATCTGGATTCCTTTTATTTCTTTTTCTGCTCTGATTTCATTATTCTTGAATTTAGTGAGCTTCTTTTATGACCCAGAGTAAGGTTTATACGCACATGCAATTGGAAAGAATAGTATTCTGCTATTGTTAAGTGCTGGTATAAATACCAATCAGATCAAGGAGCTTACTAGTGCTATTTTACTTCACATGTCTTTGCTGATTTTTTAATTTAGTTGTTCTATCAGCTGCTTTAAGAGAATTTTAAATTTTCCATTACTATTTTTGAATTATATTCCCTCCTTTAATTTTGAATTCCCTGGTGGCTCAGATGGTAAAACGTCTGCCTGCAATGTGGGAGACCTGGGTTCAATCCCTGGGTGGGGAAGATCCCCTGGAGAAGGAAATGGCAACCCACTCCAGTATTCTTGCCAGGAAAATTCCATGGACATAGGAGCGTGCTAGGCTACAGTCCATGGGGTCGCAAAGAGTCAGACACAACTTCACTTTCACTGTCTTCACTTTAATTTTGCAAATTTTTACTTTATATAATTTGAAGTTCTCCTTTTGGGAGCAGACACATTTATGATTTTGATGTCTTCTTGAATTGACCATAATGATAAGTGTTTATTGAAACTTATTTTATCTGATAAAATATAACTATTAATACATCAGTCTTTATATGCTAATGATTTTCATGGTAAATTATTTTTCATCCATTTACTTTCAGTGTATTTAAAGTGCATCTTTTTTAGACAGGATACAATTGAGCCTTATCTTTAATTCATTTTGACAATTACTGCCTTTTAATTAGAGTATTTATACCACGAACCACTTATATAATTATTGATGTGGTTATAGGTGGATTTCCTGTTGCATTTTTTTGGTTTTGTTTTTTACCTGTCTCCATTGTACATTGTACTCTCTTTTCCTGCCTCAACTCTTTTGTATCATTTGAATATTTTCAGAATAAATATTGAAATCTTTCATCCTTGTACACCCATATTTTCCAGCCTGTTTTTAATTTTATAGCTGTTGTGTGTATTAAATACCCATAGAACAATGTTAAAATATTAGTTTTTAAGCAATTATATGATTTTAAAGAATTTAAAAGACAAAAGCAGCTCTCTTTAATGTTTTCCTATATATTTACTGATTCTGATGCATTTACTTATTTTTTCTCCAAGTCTGAGTATCTACTTGTTATCATTTTGCTTTAGCCTAAACAAATTTTTGAGAATTTCTTGCACTATAAGTCAAAGGATGATGAATCCTCTTAGCTTTCATTTGTTTGAAAATGTGTTTCTTTCACTTTAATTCTTGAATGACTTTTTGTTGCATACAGGATTCTAAATTGATAGTTATTTTATTTCTAGTATTTAAATAATTTTCCCTACTCTCTTCTTGCCTCTGTTGTTTCTGATATCAGCCACTAATTATATTATTTTTACCCCCATGTATGTAGCCTATTATTTTCATCTTTATATTTTCAGGATTTGCTCTTCCTCTTTGACTTAATAGTTTGAATACAATGCTGCAATGTATGAACTTTTTTGTATATTGCTTGGTATTCAGAATATCTTGCCTCTGAAAATTTCCGTCTTTCATCAAATTTGGAAATTTTCAGGCTATAGGTTTTTCTTTGTTATTTTTATTTTTTAGCCTCATTTTCCTCTCTCACTGATCTTGAGTTGGCCAAAAAGTTCATTCAGGCTTTTCTGTTACATCTTGTAAAAAAAAAAATCCAAACATTTTGGCTAGCCCAATATTTTGATATTCCCATTTCCCATATATTTGAAAATTTAATGTCATCTAACTTTTCTCTGAGCATCTTTTTCATAATTTTATTTCTCTTTGTTCTTTATCTTAGACATTTCAATAGCTAGATATTCGAATACTCTTGCATCTGTCATGTTCCATTTTTCTATATATTTATCATTTTTTCATTACAGAAATCATATTTTTGAGTTCCAGAATTTTCATTTGGTTCTTTTTTTTTTCTATTCTTTATTGAGGGCTTCCATCTCTGAAGTTTTTGTTCATTGAAAATATTTTGTTTCACTTCACTGAAAATAATTATAATTGTCAGTTTAAAATCTTTCATGCTAACAGATTGTTCAGCCTTCTACACTTTCCATACTTGAACAAGACTGACAAAGGTGGTGCAAGCTAGGATGAGTCATTGCTTTCATTTTCTGCCACCCAAGGTTTTAGCAGGGCCCAGTGGAAAGCTTCATCTCCACTCCTACCAGGCATCAATGATGTTGAGCAAGGTGGTAGGAACCTGAGCCATTTGGTACTACACTTCTCCCTCCCACTAATAAAGTCAGTGGGGAGTGGGGAGTTGAAGCAAAAAAAGCAGTATATGTGTTCATCCTTTCCTTTTGCTCCCCTGGAGGCTGCGGGGCCCAGTATGGAACTGATCTGACACCCTACTTGGAAACAATGAGACAGTGCAAGTCAGTGTTTCACTTGCACTGAGAAGAGCTCAGAAGACCAAGGCATAATCTGAATTTCCATATCACTCATTTGCAATGAAGTGGTGTTATACACAGCAAGAGAAAATCACAACTTAAATAAGAAAAGGAAATAATCAGAAACTCTTCATTTGCTAGAGCTGCCATGACAAAGTACTACAGAATGGCTGGCTTAAACAACAAAAATTTATTTCTCACAATTCTGGAGGCTAGAAGTCAAAAATTAAGGTGTCAATAAGTTTTCTTTTTTTACCATCTTCTCACTGTGTTCTAAATGGTCTTTTTTTCCTGTGTGAGTGTATCTCTGATATTCTCTTTCAGAATGTCAAATTTCCTCCTTTTATAAGGATACCAGTCAGATTGGATTAATTACCTTATTTAAACATAGTCATTTCCTTACAGGCCCTATCTACAAATACAGTCACAGTCTAAAGTCCCAGTGGTTAGGACTTCAACATATAAATTTGAGGGATGAGGCACAATTCATTCCATGATAGATATAAATATCAAGATGAATGATATATTGGAATTACTTGATAAAGATTATAAAAAGTCATCATAAAATGTCACAACAAACACCCATTATAAATATCCTCACAAGAAATAAAAAGTTAGAAAATCTCAGCAAGAAATGGGAAATTATTAAAAGAAAAAGAACCAAATAGAATTTAGATAACTGAAAAATATAGTAACTGAAAGAAAATTAGTTGAATGATCTTAATTATAATGTAGAAGCAACAATGACAGAATTAGCCAACTCGATGGCAGATCAATAGAATGTACCGAATCTAAACAAACGAAAAAGCAGACATAAAGTGAATGGAAGTTTGTTTGTTTGTTTTAATTTGCTACTCTCGAACTTTAGTAACAGGAGCAGGACTGCTCTCATAATGTCCTGACTTGCGGGGCAATAACAAAAGGCTCAATATCTGCATAACTGGAATCCCAGAAGAAAGAGAGTGTGAAACTGGGAAAACATGTGAAGAAATAAGGGCTGAAAGAGTACCAAATTTGCAAAAAAATCCCCGTAAGCCTACAAATTCAAGAAGCTAAATAAAACTCAGAATAAAACCAAAGAAATCTACACCAAGAAAAATCATAATTGAACTTCTGAGAACAAAAGACAAAGAAAAAAAAAACTTCAAAGAAAATAAAGAAATTATGCATTATTTATAAAAGAATACCAACTCAAAGTAGTAGTAATTTTGAATTTTATATATGCAAAAGTACTCCACAAGAATAAAAGGGACAATAAAGGGACAAATAAGGGACACTCCTACACTTAAAGAATGACTAAATAAGTTCTCTAAAAAGAAAGAAAATAGAAACATGAAAGTTTGAGAATTCATGAACGTAAGAACATCAAAACGGGTAAAAACAGGAGTATAGAAAAAATGTTTTATTATTATGAATAGAATCACTCTTATTTTAAGTCATATTTATTACTTGAAATAAATATGATGCTGTCTCAGGTGTGCTAAACTGTATGTAAAAGAAATACCTAAGAAAATTATATTTTAAAACTTGGATGATAAAGAAACCTAAATGGAAGTAAAAGTTTTACACTTCACTAGAAGTGATAAAATGTCAATGCCAGTAATTTGAAATAAGATACTTACACATATTTTAATATCAGGAGCAACCTCTCTAAGAAAAAGTGACATATTCAAAAGCAGTATAAACTAAATAAGATATAGTCATAAATATATTCAAGTAACCTGCAGGAACTCAAGAAAAGAAAAATAAAGGAAAGAGAAAGAGTGGAAACAAATAGAAAAAATAGATAAAACTTCAAACTTATGTTCTAACATATTGATGGTCTAAATATTTTAATGTATGTGATATAAATATTCTAATAAAAAACAAAGGATGAAAAGATGGATTTTAAAAATACAAACTTAATCCAAATGCATGCAGACTATAAGAAGCTCACTTCAAACACAATTATATATGTAAATTGAGAATAAAAGAGTGGAAAAATATACCATGGAAACATTAATCCAGGAAAAAATATTAGGAGTGGACATAGATATTAGATACAGTACAGTTTAGAGCAAATAAAATTGAGACAAAGAGGGACATTACATAATGATAAGAGAACAATCTGTTGGGAAAACAAAATATTTCCCAGATAGTTAAAACATGTATTTTGTCTCAGAAGGCATTCCATTTCCTTGATTTACCTTTTTGATAATTTTGTATAATATCCTGATCATTATCAATGTTAAATTGTGGATATTATAGATTATATGATTTTTCTCCCATGAGTGTTGTTTCTTTCTGTTTTAATATATAATTAGGGATATCCCCTGAAAAGTCAATTGGAACCCACTCCAGTATTCTTGCCTGGAAAATTCTATGGATGGAGGAGCCTGGTAGGCTGCAGTCCATGGGGTCTCGAAGAGTGGGACACGGCTGAGCGACTTCACTTTCACTTTTCACTTTCAAGCATTGGGAAGGAAATGGCAACCCACTCCAGTGTTCTTGCCTGGAGAATCCCAGGGACAGAGAAGCCTGGTGGGCTGCCATCTATGAGGTCGCGCAGAGTCGGACACGACTGAAGCAACTTAGCAGGAGCAGCAGCAGGGGTATCCCTAGGCTTGATCTGTAAACTCTGTTTCTGTGCAGTTTCCCTAGCTATGTTTAGAGGTTTTCCATTAGAACTGGAAGCAGAATTCCAATGTATTAGACATATTTTTATCTTCTTGAATCTGGGAAAATTGACTTGTTGATGGAAAATGATTTATCATTGATAAGAGCAGGAATTCAAATTTTAAAATATATTCTTTAAGGGATTTTTAAGAAAAATGTTAAACAAAAAAAATCATATAATCTAAATCAATGACAACATCAACAACTTTATTCAAATACATTATTTGTGGAAATTACTCTTATACACCTTGGTGGTGGTAGTTTTGTCGCTAAGTTATGTCTGACTCTTGAGACCCCATGGATTGTAGCCTGTCAGGGTCCTCTGCCCAGGGGATACTCCAGGCAAGAATATTGGAGTGGGTTGCCATTTCCTTCTCCAGGGGATATTTCCCATGAGGTCTCCTGCATGGCAAACAGATAATTTACAGACTGAGCTATGAGGGAAGCCCCCTTATACAGCTTATGTGGAATAAGCAAGAATAATTATGAATCAGAAAGCAAAGGAGGAGAAAGGGTATGATTTGATTTCTTTGCCCACAGTGTAAAAGAATGAGAATTGTCTTAAAACCTTGTTAGGTAACAACTTAAAAATGCACAGATTAAAAGAAATGTTCTTGAAATACTGAAGAGAAAAATTTCCCTTAACCACAGCCCATTTTAATGCATCAAAATATCTTACTGTTTCAAGGGGTTCTATAAGAAAATTCTTAATTAAATGAGGACTCCTAGTTTGAATATAGTGTAAATGTTTTAAAGCAATTAAAAAAAAAAAAAACTGGTGTGTACCTGGACTATATACTGTCTGACAGTTAAGGTAAAATTATTAGAATGTGTAATAATTAGTGTGTAAACAACTAGACTCTTTCATGTTATAATTCATTATCAGAGGCAGTGTTATTCCTCAGAGAATTCACTCCTTAAATTCCACATATTTAAGATAATTTCAGTTGCTTCTAGACATCCTGGCACTTCTAGAGGTTGCTTCTAGAGGTCCTTGCACTGATTTGAATTTTTTCTTATATTGAACTTATGCTAAAGAATGTATCACATCTACAAGAAAAAAAACACATTTTTTGTCTCTGTCTGAAAAGACTTTCAGAATAAATTATAGAATAAAAGTGGACATTCCATATAATATTACATAATAATTTATAGACATATTTATAACTAAGATGATTTATGTAATTTTAAGTAGTTCTTTTTTGACTAATTCTTCAAGCTGAAGGTGATAAATTCAATAAAAGTTAATGTGTTAAATTAGCATGTGTACCTTTTTGAAATAATGTATTGTTATGATAAATTATAATCCAAACTCCTTTACTGGATCAAGATTTTCTTAGATGTGCTTAAATTTCTTTACTTTTCCCATAGTTTGAGTCAAAATTAATTTTTAGTCAGTTTAGTTGCTCAGTCGTGTCTGACTCTTTGTAACCATATGGACTGCAGCAAGCCAGGCTTCCCTGTACACCACCAACTCCCAGAGGTTGCTCAAACTCATGTGCATTGAGTTGGTGATGCCATCCAACCACCTCATCTGCTGTCGTCACCTTCTCCTCCTGCCTCCAATCTTTCCCAGCATCAGGGGCTTTTCTAACGAGTCAGTTCATTGCATCAGGTGGTCAAAGTATTGGAGCTTCATCTTCAGCATCAGTCCTTCAACATGTCCCAGAGCTTGCTCAAACTCATGTCCATTGAGTTGGTGATTCCATCCAACTATCTCATTCTCTGTCACCCCTGTCTCCTCTGCCTTCCATCTTTCCCAGTATCAGGGTCTTTTCTAATGAGTTGGCTCTTCACATCAGATAGTCAAAGTATTGGAGCTTCATCTTCAGCATCAGTCCTTCCAATGAATATTTAGGACTGATTTCCTTTAGAATTGACTGGTTTAATCTCTTTGAAGTCCAAGGGACTCTCAAGAGTCTTCTCCAACACCACAGTGTAAAAGCATAAATTATTCAGCGTTCAGCCTTCTTTATGGTCCAAATCTCACGTTTATACATGACTACTGGAAAAACCATAGCTTTGACTAGATGGACATTTGTCCATAAAGTAATGTGTCTGCTTTTTAATATGTTGTCTAGGTTTGTCATAGTTTTCCTTTCAAGTATCAAGCATCTTTTAGTTTCATGGCTGGAGTCACCATCTTCAGTGATTTTGGAGCCCCACCCCCCATAAAGTCTGTCACTGTTCCCACTGCTTCCCCATCTATTTTCCATGAAGTGATGGGACCAGATGCCATGATCTCAGTTTTCCGAATGTTGAGCTTTAAGCCAACTTTTTCACTCTCCTCTTTCACTTGCATCAAGAGGCTTTGTATTTCCTCTTCACTTCCTGCCATAAGGGTGGTGTCATCTGTGTATCTGAGGTTATTGATATTTCTCTTTTAAAATTAATTTTAAATGTGTTTAATAATGAGAATTACATTTAATCAAATTTTATATCATGGAAACGTCATGTGAAACTCTCAAATTTGTCATGTTACTAAATATATCAATTAAAAATTGACTAAGCCTTTGAAAATCATATAATGTATTTCTTAGCTAGTCATAAGTATATTTTGTTCCTTTCAAGTTATTGCAGGATGAACATGAAAATTATTTTTCTAAATACAGTCCTTTGCTGATTAAATTTATTAGGATTCCTCTTCATTATTTGAAGCACTGAACAATAATTCAATGTTTGACTAACACTGAAATATGTAACTATTCTCTGGTGCTGAGTTCTTTTAGGAAAAAAATGATAGTAATTTTTTTATTATCTCTAAAGGAGCTTGGTTCAAATTGTGAGAAAAAGGCACTTTTTATGAAACCAGTAGAATATAATATAAGGAGCTATAATTTAGACTTTTTAATAGATGATATTAAATTTGGAAAGGAAATCATTGCCAAGCAAGTTGTATATTTTTTTTTCATATATGTCCCTGATTTTTTTTTCTGTATGTGTGCATTTGTTTGTGTGTGTATGTACATGCACATGCACACAGGCCTGTGTGCACTAGAATGAGCACACCTATTTCTTTATTTGTGCTAACTTGGAAGTAAAATTTCAGTTTTTAAGTTTAATAGTCTCTCTGATGACCAGTTTCCACATTCTCTCCATTTTGTTTTAATTATAACAGCATGAATTTAGTCATGGAAAATCTAACTAAAGCAGCTATTTCCAGATAACTGCAATGCCCATATGATACAAATGAACTTACTTAGGAAACAGAAGCAGCAGATATTAAGAAGAGGTGGCAAGAATACACAGAAGAAATATACAAAAAAGGCCTTAATGACTCTGGTAACCACAATGGTGTGATCACTCACCTAGAGCCAGACATCCTGGAATGTGAAGTCAAGTGGGCCTCAAGAAGCATCACTGAGCAAAACTAGTGGAGGTGAGGGAAATCCAGTTATTTCAAGTCCTAAAAGATGATGCTGTGAAATGCTGCACTCTATATGCCAGAAAATTTGGAAAGCTCAGCAGTGTCTATAGGACTGGAAAAGGTCAATTTTCATTCCAATCCCAAAGAAAGGCAATGCCAAAGAATGCTCAAATTACCACACAATTGCACTCATTTCACAAGCAATTTAATAGTCAAAATCCTTCAAGCTAGGTTTCAACAGCATATGAACCGAGAAGTTCCAGCTGTTCAAGCTGGAGTTAGAAAAGGCAGAGGCACCAGAGATCAAATTGCCAACATCCATTGGATCATAAAAAAGCAAGAGAATTCCAGAAAATAACATCTATTTCTGTTTCATTGACTACACTAAAGCATTTGACTGTGTGGATCACAACAAACTGTGGAATATTCTTGGAGATGGGAATACCAGACCACCTTACCAGTCTCCTGAGAAACCTATAGGCAAGTCAAGAAGCAGCAGTTAGAAACAGACAGAACAATGGACTAGTTCAAAATTGAAGGGAAAATGTCAAGGCTGTTTATGTCACCCTGCTTATTTAACTTAGAATCAAGATTTCTGGGAAAAATAATAACCACAGGTATGCAGATGACACCACCCTTATGGCAGAAAGTGAAGAGGAACTAAAGAGCCTCCTGATGAAGGTGAAAGAAGAGAGTGAAAAAGCTAGTATGAAACTCAACATTAGAAAAACTAAGATCATGGCATTCGGTCCCATCACTTCATGGCAAATAGAAGGGGAAACAATGGAAACAATGACATACTTTATTTTCTTGGGCTCCAAAATCACTGCACAAAGGAAGAAAAGCTGTGACAAACCTAGACAGAGTATTCAAAAAGCAGAGATAGTTCTTTGACATCAAAGGTCAGTATAGTCAAAGCTATGGTTTTTCCAGTAAGCAAGTATGGATTTGAGAGTAGAACCATAGAGAAGGCTGAGTGCTGAAGAATTAATGCTTTCAAATTGTGGTGTTGAAGACTCTTGAGAATCCTTTGGATTCTCAGTAATTTCTTAAGGAAATTAATGCTGAATATTCATTGGAAGAACTGATGCTGAAGCTGAAGCTCCAATACTTTAGCCACCTGATGCAAAAGCCAACTCATTAGAAAAGACCCTGATGCTACTGGGAAAAATTAAGGAAAAGGGGATGACAGAGGATGTGGTAGTTGGATGGCAGCACTGATTCAAAGGCCATGAGTTGAGCAAACTCTGTGAGTTGTTGAAGAACTGGGAAGCCTGGAGTGCTGCAGACCATGGCATTGAAAAGAGTCAGATATCTGAGTGACTGAGCAACAACAAAAACAACAAAAGAGAAAGAGACTCACAGATTTAGAGAACAAACTTATGGTTGCTGGGGGGTATGATGAAGGAAAGATAGGGAGTTTGGGATGGACATGTAAACACTGCTATATTTGACATGGATAACCAGCAAGGCCCTACTCTATAGAACATGGAACTCTGCTCAATGTTATGTGGCAGCCTGGTTGGGAGGGGAGTTTAGGGGAGAACACATATATATGGCTGAGTCCCTTTGCTGTTCACCTGAAACTATGACAACATTGTTAATTGCTTATACCCCACTGGAAAATGAAAAAGGTTTTAAAAGAATCTCACATCAACCTTTGACATAGTAATCAGTATTTATTTATAACTGAGCACACTGAGGAGCAAATAGGTTTTGTGACTTTTCCAAATCCTAAGATTTTTACTGAAAAAATTTGGTGTTCTTACCGACTAAGCTATGGTTTCACAGCCTTTTCCCATATCAAAATGCTATACTTGAAAAATTGTTTTTATAGCTAGTCTAGAAGATGCAAAAATAGAACACTACTTGAAAGTCCATTTTTCATTGATTTATCGATTCAACAGGTATTAAGTGCCTAATAGTTGCAATACACTGCTCTTGGTAACTAGACATACAGAAAAGAACAAAACATACAAAACCCCTGTCCTCATGGAGTTTACATAGTAATGGAGAAGAAATACAATAAATAAATAAATGTCTATCACATCATGATGGAGAAAAATAAAGCTGGGGGGGAGGGGCATAGAGCGCCAATAAAAGGCGAAGGAGTGTGGATACTAAAGTGATGTGGTTTTAGTTGGGGCAGTGAGGGAAAGCTTTAAGAAGGTGATTTTTGACCTAAGGCTTAAAGAACTTGAGAGAAATGATATGAATCTATTGGGTGAAGAGTGTTCTGAACAGTGGAAACAAGAGGTGCAAAATCACTGAGGAAGGAGTGTGCCTACTGTGATCTAAGAAACAATAAAGTCTGTAAGCAAGAGGAATACTAGTGGAACTTGAGATTGCCGCTGCTGCTGCCAAGTCGCGTCAGTCGTGTCCGACTCTGTGCGACCCCATAGACGGCAGCCCACCAGGCTTCCCCGTCCCTGGGATTCTCCAAGCAAGAACACTGGAGTGGGTTGCTGTACTGCTGTATTGCTGATGATATATCAATGGTACATCAATGATACAACAGCTGTATTGCTGATGATATATCAATGGTTGAGGAACTATAAACACGTTCACTTTTCTATGCATTGGGAATCCAATTATGAGCACAAATGTAAAATCCCTGTTTAATGGAATTTGCATTCTAGTAAGTGATAACAACAAATATGAGTCATTTTCCAATTGAATCAGCCATATTTTGATAGGTTCATATGCTCCATAACTTCTGCAGGAGATTCTGAACAGACCTATGAATTGTTTAACTTCATGCTGAAATATTGAGACCAATGCCTAAAACAAAATCCCAGATATAAAAATAATAAAAGTAAAATTAACTTAAAAAGAAAATCAGCAGTAAAGAAGCAACTACTTCATTTAACATTTATTAATAAATTAGCATTTTAATTTTGTATTTTGTAAATACATTATACAGAATTATAAATCATATGGGACATAATAGTGTTTTTCAAAACTGTTATTAATATAACATTTATTAGTAAACTTAATTCTTACTGTGTTAAAATCAAGAAATTGACAAGTTAACACAACATATGTTATTTTATTTTATTTAAATATTTTATTGTAAGCTGCTTCATATTTGTTTTGGAAAGGTGTGGGATGAATAAAAATAAATATAAATATATTAGCTCTTAAATTATTGCTAACATCCAGAGCATAAGAACTTTAAATGTACTTTAAATGCAACATCAAATTCTTTAGTTCTATTGCTCCATTACAATTTCAAGAATTTCATATCTTATAAAAGTTAAAAACCACGAGTACATTTCAATGCACTTACAATTTAATTCTAATTTCTGGAGTCAGATATATATAAATTGCGCATTCTTACTGAACAGAATTTCCCTGATTGATTGCTAATGTATCAATTCATATGCTGCCTTACTGTAAATATCTTCAACTCCTTATAAATAGAATATATTTAGGTGAACAAAGTTGTGGGTCAAATGTTTGGAAATATTACACAGACTATGTGATTTTTGGAGAGGAAGAGAAAGCTTAGAGATCTCATGTGTTTGAAAAAGACAGTATTCTCTATTCTCACTATTAAATATCCATACTAACCAATTTCAAGGTCATTCAAATTTTATCAAGTTTAAATTTGCACTCAATTATTTGGAATATTGAGTTTTTAAATGATGGGTGAAATGGATTTTTGGATCCTCAAAAGTGTGTTAAAAGGCAAAAACGTCAACCTATATTAGCATGTCCTATCAAATATGTTTATGGAACGTTAATATCAAATTTAAGGTACCTATCTATATGCATATTCTTATTGCCATTTTGTTACTTATTTGGGGTTTGTTTTTTTAGGTCTTTTTTATTCCCTTCCTCTTTTGTTATCTTCTCCTGTGATTTGATGACTAACTTTAGTTTAGATTCCTTTTTCTTTTTTGTCTGTGTATCTGTAATAGATTTTAGTTTGCAGTAACCATGAGGTTTTGATGTGGCATCTGTATATAAACAAGACTGTTTTAAGTTCCTGGTCTTTTAATTTCAAATGTATTTTCAATATTCTGCATTTGTGCTCTCCTCACAATTTCTGGTTTTGATATGATATTTGCGTGTGGATGGTTTTGTATCTTTACTGTATGTTTGCCTTTACTGGTGAGCTTTTCCATTTGTGATTTTCTCCTTTCTAGTTGTGGCCTTTTCTTTTCCACCCAGATAATTTCCTTTGGTATTTGTTGCAAAGCTGGTCTCATGATGCTGAATTGTCTTAGCTTTTGCTTGTCTGTAAAGCTCTTGCTTTCTCCATCAAATCTGAATGAGAATCTTTCTGGATAGAGTATTCTTGGTTGTAGGTTCTTCCTTTTCATCACTTTAAATATATTACAGTATTCCTTTCTGGCCTACAGAGTTTCTACTAAGAAATCAGGTTATAACCTTATGGGAATTCCCTTGTATGTTATTTGTGATTTTTCCTGTTTCCTTCAATATTTTTATTTTAGTGTTTTACTTTTGTCAGTTTGATTTCTATGTGTCTCAGCACGTTCCACTTTGGGTTTATCTCTCTGCAGGAGACCCTACAATGCTAGCATGTATGTCTGGCTCAGTGTCCTATGAGGTCACTGCTTTTTTCCCCGTGGGTCTTGGTGCATTTTGTGTGCACCCTCCAAGAGAGGAGTTTCTGTTTCCCTCAGTCCTGTGGAATTCTTGAAATCATATCTTGTTGCCCTTCAGAACCAGATTATTTGGGGGCTCCTCCCGCATTGCCATATTGCTAGACTGAAAAGCCTGATGCAGGGCTCAGAACTTTCACTCCTATGAAATAATGTCTGTGCTATAATTATTTTCCAGTTTGTGAACCACCCGCTCAGTGTGCATGGGATTTGAGTTTATCATAATTGTGCCCATCCTACTATCTCATTTTGGCTTTTTCCTTGTCTTTGAATGTTATGTATCTTTTTGGTAGAGACTGATGCGACTTAGCAGCAGCAGCAGCTTGTTTTGTCAGTGATTGTTAAGACTTAGTTGTGACTTTTTTTAAGAAGAGGTGAGCTCACATCCTTCTATTCCACTCTCTTTTCAACAAAACTTTTAATCAGATGATTTATTTATATCTCTTTGGAATAAAAAACCAAAATACAGTGCTTGTTGGATATTGTACAAACAAATATTTGTAAAGGGTATGTGATCCTAGAGAGTTTCCTGTAGCAATAAATGGTACATGTACAATTTTACAGTAGTAAAACATGACAGACATGCCTTAACTAAGCAAATTTAATATCACAAATATTGGGACAAACAAAATTTGCATACTTCCTGACATGAACTGAACTCATAATTTCTCTAGTATTCCTGCTAAAAATATATAAAGTGAATCTAATTACAAGAACATATCAAATGCAAATGTAAAGAATACACAAATAAGCAGTCTATAATCTTCAAACATATCAAGATTACACTCTCTTACTATATCACTGCATAAGAAAACATTGAGGGATTATTAATATTCCAGATTAAAGGAGAGTAAGTAGACATTACACTGAAATACAATAGACCTGATTCTGGTCATGATGATTTTTTTTCTTTTATTATAAAGCACATAATTGGAACAGTTTATGAAGTTTGAAAAATACCCTGGTCATGATAATTGTACTGATATAAGACAAATTCCTATTGTTGGAAAATAAATGAAGTCTTAGGGATAAAGTGATATCATATCTACAAATAAATTTTGGAAGTTTCTAAAAATAATGTGTCTGAATAGAAAGAGAACAACAAAGCAAATGTAAGAAAGTACTTCTAAATGTGATATCTCAGCCAAGGGTAAATTGGAATTTTTGCAACACTTCTGTTAAGTTTTAACTTATTTGAAAAGAAACTTACAAAATGATTAAGTGACATAAAATATTTTTTTTTTCTATTGGGAAATTCCACCAGGGAATAGTGTGCTTTCAGAAGTAGAATTAACTAAAAACTAAAGTTTTTGACTTCTTCCACTAGCTTTCCTAAATTTTGGTAACATTGCAAGCAAAATAAACAGGAAAAAAAAAAAAAAAACTACCCCCTTTCAATTACTGCTGTTATCTCCCTGGAAATTTAGCAGCTTTTCTTGATAATACAGAAGGTCATAGAAGGCTATGCATGAAAAAGAACAAACAAACAAAAATAACTAAAGAATTTCTTATGTGTCTTTATATCAAGTAGAACACTACAGAGACAAAAGGAAGAGGCCATTAAGCTCTATACGTACAACAGTTAAAAATCTTAGAACTGTGAGAAACTAAAAGCTAGTCCAGTATTTACAAGCACAGCAGATCCTGAAGATCACTCTGTTATTCTGAGTCAGTGTATATCAGAGATTCTTCCAACCTATAGGCCAGTTTCTGATGTTAGTCCCTTTAAAAGGAGGTAAGACTAGCTCTGCAAATGGTGCAGATGAAATTACTGCAGATGGTTATTGCAGCCATGAAATTAAAAGACACTTAGTCCTTGGAAGGAAAATTATGACCAACCTAGACATCATATTAAAAATCAGAGACATTACTTTGTCAACAAAGGTCCGTCTATTCAAGGCTATGGTTTTTCCATTGGTCATGTATGGATGTGAGAGTTGGACTCTGGAGAAAGCTGAGCGCCAAAGAATTGATGTTTTTGAACTGTGTTGTTGGAGAAGACTCTTGAGAGTCCCTTGGACTGCAAGGAGATCCAACCAGTCCATCCTAAAGGAGATCAGTCCTGGGTGTTCATTGGAAGGACTGATCCTGAAGCTGAAACTCCAGTACTTTGGCCACCTCATGTGAAGAGTTGACTCATTGGAAAAGACCCTGATGCTGGGAGGGATTGAGGGCAGGAGGAGAAGGGGACGACAGAGGATGAAATGGCTGGATGACATCACCGACTCGATGGACATGGGTCCGGGTGTACTCCAGGAGTTAGTGATGGAAAGGGAGGCCTGGCGTGCTGTGGTTCATGGGGTTGCAAAGAGTCTGACACAACTGAGTGACTGAACTGAACTGAAGACTAGCTCAAGGAGGAGATTTATGTATTTCCTGCAGACATTTCAAGCAAAAGTAAAGATATCCAAATCTTTGATGAGAGCCTCCCATTGCATATCACACCCTCTGCTTCAAACAAATAAGCAAGGTAATTATTTTTTTAAGTTTATGCATTACTTTATAAACAAGTATTAGTTCTTAGAGTTCTTCCCTGTTTTTTATGCTTGTATAATTTTAGGGGAGTCATATTGAGCAAAGGGTTCCCTCCATATTAAATATCACTCACAGAGTGGGTGGTTCTCAAAAGACTGGCCAGAGGTGTCAACAGCCTGGAGAAAAGGACAGAACTTAATCATTTCTTGGCCATATTTATCACATAGCCCACGCCTTTGAACATTCACTAATATAAGCTCTACTGTATAAAA
Source organism: Bubalus bubalis (assembly GCF_019923935.1). Taxonomy (NCBI): domain Eukaryota; kingdom Metazoa; phylum Chordata; class Mammalia; order Artiodactyla; family Bovidae; genus Bubalus; species Bubalus bubalis. The sequence goes on from NC_059181.1 coordinate 103,330,826, forward strand.
TGATGTTTTAGAATTTATGTTTATAAAAAAATTAAATCAAATCTTTAAAATTGGAAAATCATTACTGCTTTATTTGAAGAAGAGCAAAGAAATTAAAATGACATGATTAATTTCACTACATTAGTGTTAGTGTGTAATAGTACTGCTAGTGTAATTTCACCACATTATTAATGAAATGGAACTGAAAATTTTTCACTTTAATAGATTATACTATTTGTGATATGTGTATTATTGAGTTAATGATTACAAATTTTCAAGGGTTTTCTTTCTCATATAATATTAAACTGAGTTTCACACAAGTAGAAAGATAAAACTGCATGCATTGTTTTAAATATGTAACTTTAACTAAAGATTTAGTGATTTCATGAGAACAGTTTGTTTTGGGGAGATTTACTTTGGCAAAATATATTTGAATGTATCAGCCAACCTGACAGTAATAAGAAATCAAAGTTGACACAAATAGATGGAGAACTATACCATGTTCATGGATTAGAAGAATCAATATAGTGAAAATGGTTATACTACCCAAAGCAATCTATAGATTCAATGCAATCCCTATGAAACTACCAACAGTATTTTTCACAGAACTAGAACAAATAGTTTCACAATTTTTATGGGGGAAAAAAAAAAAAACTTTGAATAGCTAAAGCAATCTTGAGAAAGAAGAATGGAACTGGAGGAAACAATCTGCCTGACTTCAGGCTCTACTACAAAGCCACAGTCATCAAGACAATTTGATACTGGCACAAAGAGAAATATAGATCAATGGAACAAAATAGAAAGCCCGGAGATAAATCCATGCACCTATGGACACCTTATCTTTGACAAAGGAAGCAAGAATATACAATAGAGAAAAGACAATCTCTTTAACAAGTGGTGCTGGGAAAGCTGGTCAACCACTTGTAAAAGAATGAAACTAGAACACTTTCTAACACCATACACAAAAATAAACTCAAAATGGATTAAACATATAAATGCAAGACCAGAAACTATAAAACTCCTAGAGGAAAGCATAGGCAAAATACTCTCTGACATAAATCACAGCAAGATCCTCTATAATCCACCCCAAAGAGTAATGGAAATAAAAGCAAAAATAAATAAATGTTACCTAATTAAACTTTAAAAAGTTGTGTTCCTTGCACAATGAAACAAACTATAAGCAATGTGAAAAGACAGCCTTCAGAATGAGAGAAAATAAGGACAAATGAAGTAACTGACACAGAATTAATCTAAAAAATATACAAGCAGCTCACGGAGCTCAATACCAGAAAAATAAACAACTCAATCAAAAAATGGGCCAAAGAACTAAACAGACATTTCTCCAAAGAATACATACAGATGGCTAACAAACACATGAGAAGATACTCAACATCACTCATTATCAGAGAAATGCAAACCCACAATGGGTTATCATCTCACGCTGGTCAGAATGGCTGCTATCAAAAAGTCTACAAACAATAAATCCTGGAGAGGGTGTGGAGAGAAAGGAACCCTCTTGCCCTGTTGATGGGAATGCAAACTACTACATCAACTATGGAGAACAGTATGGAGATTCCTTAAAAAACTGGAAATAGAATGGCCATACGACCCAGCAATCCCACTGCTGGGCATACACATCAAGGAAACCAGAATTGAAAGAGACACGTGTACCCCAATGTTCATCACAGTACAGTTTGCAATAGCTAAGACATGGAAGCAACCCAGATGTCCATTGGCAGATGAATGGATAAGAAAGCTGTGGTACATATACACAACGTAATATCACTCAGCTAGTAAAAAGAACACATTTGAATCAGTTCTAATGAGGTGGATGAAACTGGAGCCTATTATACAGAGTGAAGTAAGTAAGAACAAAAATCACCAATACTGTATATATGGAATTTAGAAAGATGATAACCATGACCCTATATGTGAGATAGAGATATAAAGAACAGACTTTTGGACTCTGTGGGAGAAGGTGAGGGTGGGATGATTTGAGAAATTAGCATTGAAACATGTATATTACCATATGTGAATAAGATGACCAGTCCAAGTTTTATGCATGAAAAAGGGCACTCAAAGCCAGTGCACTAGGACAATCCAGAGGGATGTGATGGAAAGGGTGGTGCGAGGGGTGTTTGGGATGGGCAACACGTGTACATCCATGGCTGATTCGTGTACATGTATGGCAAAAACCAGCACAACATTGTAAAATAATTAACCTCCAATTAAAATAAATTAATTTAAAAAAATGTTGTGAACTGAAATACTATGGCCTATGATGAAGACCTAGAAAATTATTATAGATTAAATCATCATAATGTCCTTTGAATTTAAAATATTGCATGCTATATCCTGTCAAAATTTTTTATAGGATAATTCACCATATTAGTGAAAAAAAAAGAAAACTATCAATGAGTATAGATTCAGGTATTGGTAACCTGGTCTGCATTCCTATTGCTTTAAGATAATCCTGATAACATACATATCAGAAGCCTGTGTTAGAGAGAAATCAGAATGATGTTTAGTGTTTAGTGTTTAGTAGTAATCAATGAGCAACCCACTCCAGTATTCTTGCCTGGAGAATCCCATGGACAGAGTATCCTGGCAGGGCTACTTTGCTACATGGGGTCGCAAAGTGTTGGACACGACTGAAGTGACATAGAATGTATGCACACAGTAATCAATATTAACAACATTTTTGTCAAAATTAGATTAGAAATTGGAGACAAATATTAGAAGCAATTTCTGTTTTAAGTACACATACCAAATGTAAGTTGACATATACATAATGGACCTCTAAATAGTACAGTTTATGTATTCTCAAAGCTGTTTATTATTTTTGTACATATTTATATAAACTATCTGAAATAATTATTCACTGACTGGTTGATTAACATTATACAGTTGAAATGAGTATTTTTTTTTCTTTTTTTTCTTTTTGTTTTCTCTTTTACTTTATGGTTTTAAGTATAGTTGATGGACAATATTATGTAATTTTAAGGTGTACAATGTAGTGATTCACAATTTTACAAGTTACACTTCATTTATAGTTATTATGAAATACTGGCTGTATTTCCTATTTTACGTGATATATCCTTGTAGTTTATTTTATACATAAAAGTTTGTACTTCCTACCCCCCCATCTTATATTGCCTCTCCCCGAAAATGGTAGCCATTAGTTTGTTCTCTATGTCTGTGAACCTGTTTCACTTTTGTTATATTTTCTAATGTGTTGTACTTTGTAGGTTTCACATATAAGTGATATCACACAGTATCTGCCTTTGTCTGACATTTCAATTAGTGTAATACCCTTCAAGTCCATCTATGCTGTTGCAAATGCAACATTTCATTCTTTTTGATGCCTGAGTAGTATTTTATTGTATGTTCTTATTATATGCTGCTATTATATACTATTATATTACTACATTATGTACTATAATAGCATATATTATAGTATATTACTATATTATATACTATTATAATAATTTTCACACTACTACTATTTAGTAGTATTTCATTATATATATATGAATATATATATACAAACACACACACACACATATATATACATCCTGGAGTAGGGCATGGGAAACCACTCCAGTATTCTTGCCTGGAAAATCCCATGGACAGAAGAGCCTGGTAGAAAACATTCCATAGGGTCTCAAAGAGTTGGACAGGACTGAAGTGTCTCAGCTCATACATAGAGTTTCTCCACTTCTTTAACCATTTATCTGTTGATGACAACATAGATTGCGTCTATATATTTATGATTGAAAATAATGCTGCTATGAACATTGGAGTGCATGCATCTTTTCAAATTAGTACTTTTGCTGTTTTCAGATATGTACCCGGGAGTGAGATTTCTGGGTCACGTGGTTGTTCTATTTTTAGTTATTTGAGGAACTCCCTACTGTTTTCTATAGTGGCTATACCAATTTACATCCCCACCAAAAGTATAGGGGGATTTCCTTTTTTTCACAGCCTCGGCAACATCTGTTACTTATGTTGTTTTTGGTGATGGCCATTCTGAAAGGTGTGAGGTGATATTTCAGGTGGTATTCATTTACAATTCTCTGATGATTAGCGGACATGACTGAGCGACTGAAATGTCGGAGCTGTTTATATATTTAGCGTGTTAACTTGATTAGAGGTATTTCTATGAGAATCAGATAAGTTCCTGAGCTATCTTACTCTGAATCCCATATTGGATCTTAGACTCTTAGCCCAAAAACTTTTGGGATGAAATTCTGACTCAAGGTAACACATGTTTCTAGTTTGTTCACTCAAATTCTAGTTTGATATAGATTTTTCAGTACCACTAAACATATCATGGGTGTTCATTGGAAGGACTGATGCTGAGGCTGCAACTCCAGTACTTTGGCCACCTCATGTGAAGAATAGACTCATGGGAAAAAACCCTGATGCTGGGATGGATTGCGGGCAGGAGAAGAAGGGGATGACAGAGGATGAGATGGCTGGATGGCATGACTGACTCGATGCACATGAGTTTGGGTGAACTCCGGGAGTTGGTGATGGACAGGGAGGCCTGGCGTGCTGCAATTCATGGGGTCGCAAAGAGTCGGACACGACTGAGCAATGAACTGAACTGAAACATATCCCTAAAAGTGAAAATGCTGCATCTAATATGCCAGTAAATTTGGAAAACTCAGTAGTGGCCACAGGACTGGAAAAGGTCGGTTTTCATTCCAATTCCAAAGAAGGGGAATTGCAAAGAATGTTCAAACTACCTCACAATTACACTCATCTCAAACATTAGCAAAGTAATTCTCAAAATTCTCCAAGCCCAGCTTCAACAGTATGTGAACCATGAACTTCCAGACGTTCAAGCTGGATTTAGAAAAGGCAGAGGAGCCAGAGATCAAATTGCCAACATCCGTTGGATCATAGAAAAAGCAAGAGTTCCAGAAAAACATCTACTTCTGCTGTACTGACTAGACTAAAGCCTTTGACTGTGTGGATCACAGCAAACTGTGGAAAATTCCTAAGGAGATGGAAATACCTGACCACTTTACCTGCCTCCTGAGAAATGTGTATGCAGGTCAAGAAGCAGCAGTTAGAACCAGACATGGAACAGCAGATCAGATCAGTCGCTCAGTCGTGTCCGACTCTTTGCCACCCCATAAATCGCAGCATGCCAGGCCTCCCTATCCATCACCAACTCCCAGAGTTCACTCAGACTCACGTCCATCGAGTCAGTGATGCCATCCAGCCATCTCATCCTCTGTTGTCCCCTTCTCCTCCGGCCCCCAATCCCTCCCAGCATCAGAGACTTTTCCAATGAGTCAACTCTTCACATGAGGTTGCCAAAGTACTGGAGTTTCAGCTTTAGCATCATTCCTTCCAAAGAAATCCTAGGGCTGATCTCCTTCAGAATGGACTGGTTGGATCTCCTTGCAGTCCAAGGGACTCTCAAGAGTCTTCTCCAACACCACACCTCAAAAGCATCAATTCTTCGGTGCTCAGCCTTCTTCACAGTACAACTCTCACATCCATACATGACCACAGGAAAAACCATAGCCTTGACTAGACGAACCTTTGTTGGCAAAGTAATGTCTCTGCTTTTGAATATGCTATCTAGGTTGGTCATAACTTTCCTTCCAAAGAGTAAGCGTCTTTTAATTTCATGGCTGCAGTCACCATCTGTAGTGATTTTGGAGCCCAGAAAAATAAAGTCTGACACTGTTTCCACTGTTTCCCCATCTATTTCCCATGAAGTGGTGGGACCGGATGCCATGATCTTGGTTTTCTGAATGTTGAGCTTTAAGCCAACTTTTTCACTCTCCACTTTCACTTTCATCAAGAGGCTTTTGAGTTCCTCTTCACTTTCTGCTATAAGGGTGGTGTCATCTGCATATCTGAGGTTATTGATATTTCTCCCAGCAATCTTGATTCCAGCTTGTGTTTCTTCCAGTCCAGCACTTCTTAGGATGTACTCTGCATATAAGTTAAATAAACAGGGTGACAATATACAGCCTTGACAAACTCCTTTTCCTATTTGGAACCAGGCTGTTGTTCCATGTCCAGTTCTAACTGTTGCTTCCTGACCTGCATACAAATTTCTCAAGAGGCAGATCAGGTGGTCTGATATTCCCATCTCTTTCAGAATTTTCCGCATTTTATTGTGATCCACAGAGTCAAAGGCTTTGGCATAGTCAATAAAGCAGAAATAGATGTTTTTCTGGAACACTCTTGCTTTTTCCATGATCCAGCAGATGTTGGCAATTTGATTTCTGGTTCCTCTGCCTTTTCTAAAACCAGCTGGAACATCAGGAAGTTCACGGTTCACATATTGTTGAAGCCTGGCTTGGAGAATTTTGAGCATTACTTTACTAGTGTGTGAGATGAGTGCAATTGTGCGGTAGTTTGAGCTTTCTTTGTCATTGCCTTTCTTTGGGATTGGAATGAAAACTGACCTTTTCCAGTCCTGTGGCCACTGCTGAGTTTTCCAAATTTGCTGGCATATTGAGTGCAGCACTTTCACAGCATCGTCTTTCAGGATTTGAAATAGCTCCACTGGAATTCCATCACCTCCACTAGCTTTGTTCGTAGTGATGCTTTCTAAGGCCCACTTGACTTCACATCCAGGATGTCTGGCTCTAGGACTGGTTCCAAATTGGGAAAGGAGTATGCCCAAGACTATATATGTCACCCTGCTTATTTAACTTATGTGCAGAGTACATCATGTGAAATGCTGGGCTGGATGAAGCATAAGCTGGAATCGAGATTGCCGGGAGAAATATCAATAACCTCAGATACGCAGATAACACCACTCTTATGGCAGAAAGCCAAGAAGAACTACAGAGTTTCTTGATGAAAGTGAAAGAGGAGAGTGAAAAAGCTGGCTTAAAACTCAACATTCAAAAAAGGATCATGGCATCTGGTCCCACCACTTCATTGCAAATAGATGAGTAAACAATGGGAACAGTGACAGACTTTATTTTTGGGGCTTCAAAATCACTGCAGATGGTGACTGCAGCTATGAAATTAAAAGATGCTTGCTTCTTGGAAGAAAAGCTATGATCAACCTAGACAGCATGCTAGAAAGCAAAGACATTATTTTGCCAACAAAGGTCAGTCTATTCAAAGCTATGGTTTCTTCAGTAGTCATGTACGGATGTGAGAGTTGGACTATAAAGAAAGCTGAGCACCGAAGAATTGATGCTTTTGAACTGTGGTGTTGGAGAAGACTCTTGAGAGTCCCTTGGGCTGCAAAGAGATCCAACCAGTCCATTCTGAAGGAGATCAGTCCTGGGTGTTCACTGGAAGGACTGATGTTGAAGCTGAAACTCCAATACTTTGGCCAGTTGATGTGAAGAACTGACTCATTGGAAGAGTCTCTGATGCTGTGAAAGATTAAAGGCAGGAGAAGAAGGGGGTGGCAGAGGATGAGATGGTTGGATGGCATCACCGTCTCTGTGGACATGAATTTGAACAAGCTCCAGTAGTTGGTGATGGACAGGGAAGCCTGGTGTGCTGCAGTCCTCGGGGTCACAAAGAGTCAGATGCAACTGAGTCACTGAACTTCCTGACTGATTGACTAAAAGAAAGATATGCATGATGCAGGTGGGTGAAGAGGCAAGGATTCTCTGGAACCTATTTAAGTGGAAATACTGGGGAAATTTTGGGTCAGAGTATGTACTTTTGTATAAAGACTCAAACACTCCATTAATGAGAAAATGAGAAAAACACTCCATTAATGAGAAAATATTACCCTAGAATCTTTTTTTTCTGGTATTTTATTTTACTTTTATTTATTTATTTTATTTATTTTTTTTTTTATGTTTTGCTACTTTATTCTTCTCAATGGTAACATGAAGATATAAGAAAACTGGGGAAATAAGTACCTGGTAGTGTTAGTGAAAAATGCTCAGCTGTTGTCCTATACACTCTTACATTTCATTATTAGTATTAAAATGTAACAATAATTTGTTACATTGGTATATCTGCAAACCTGGACACTTTTGAGAATTAAAAACAGAGATTATTCCAGGTTCTCACTGTATAATTAAACTCCTTCTATGTGTCTTTCATTGGTGCTAGGATCATTAAACACATTATATAACTTGGTCTTTATAGTAGCTATACAGTGTGGTTATTATTAATAATATTTTAACAATTAAAAAAAAACTGAGGCTCAAGAGTATATTGTAATTTGCTTATTGTCTCAAAGATAGTATGTGATAGAGCTGGGATTTTTCACAATCCTTACCATTATCCACTAATTTACACTGTCTTGACACATTCTTTTTTTTTTTTTTTTAATACATGGCTGTGTTCTATACATATCTGTATTTATGGCCTCAATTCCAAGGTGTAATAGATATGTCAACAAGGATACTATGTACTTCATAGGAAAATAAATGGAGCCATCATCTTTGTTTTTCTACCAAAAATATTAAACAAAAGTGTTTCACTGACATGCATGTTGGAAAATCTGATTTTTATAAAATTCCAGTAAAATCATAGCTTTCTTACTCATACTTTAGTCAGATATTAATATTCCTGGGATATAAAATTTTGGTTCATAATTCTTTCACTCTATTATTTCCATTTTTTATGAGACAATTTTCCTAGATAAGTATGTAGTGAAGACAACTTTTAAAATGCCTCATCTTCATTAATTTAATGAGAAGTGATGACATATTGAGCTATGTGAATGCTGATTTGCTATGAAAACTTAATTCTTTCTGAAGCATAGAATAAGGCAATCAAATAATTATTTTAGCTAGGATTATACTTCATCAGAAAAGTCTAGTTTTAACTCTGCTGGATAAGGAAGCAAAGAGTTGAATATCAATGTGGGCAAAATTCTTGTGTTATTGAAGTGTATTACTTAAGGAAACATTTCATTTCTTATTAAGTGGCATACATTAATGCTGCAACTGTCATGTTACTAACATGTGGTACTTGAAACCTTGTCACAATGAATATTAATACTCTCTCTGGTACTTTTACATATAACAAAAATAATGCATTCAATTTAATAAATAAGTGTAGATACTCTTGTTATATGATCCAAATTTAAAGAAAGATTTATTTTTGTATACTTAAAAAAGTGTATTATTTTATTTTTTGTCATACTGTGTGGCTTGTAGCATCTAAATTCCACAACCAGGGATTGAACCTCAAACAAAGCAGTGAAAGCCCATAATTCTAACCACTAGGATACCAGGGATCTCCTGTATTTTTGTGTATTTTTAAACAACAGTGTGAAAAGTTGAGTTTAATGTGACAGCAAAATTAATAGTATATTAATAATATGCAATAGATTCAATAACACTATTTTTGAAAAGTATTACTATTAAACTTTAGATAAAAAGCTAATCTCATATTTCATATAATGCTTAACATGGAGAAGAAAGTTTATCTAAAATATGTAAGTTGAAGGTAGAAGTTTATAATCCCTAAATCAAGAAAGAGGCAGGTGTATCTAAAATTCCATTTTCCAGATAAAATAGAAATGCCTGGTTTTCATAATTCGTTGCAATATTAGAATATTTTAGCAGCTGATCATGGATACTCATCTATTGTTTAAGACTTGAGAAAGCATGAGATACATGGCCACTCTACTATAATTGGACTTCTGAGATCAGATCATGAGTCAAGTAATACCATAGTACAAAGAGTTCTTAATTTAACATCATATTTTTGTTTTCTTGTCATTTCCTTCCTTAGTTACCAGGGTCCTTTGTCCTTACACACAAAGAGAAAAAAACAATTCACCCTGAAGCTTTATACCTATGGTCCCACCAAACCAAAATTTTGTTTCTAATCATGACTGTGATGGTTAAGAATTTGAGTTTGGAAGGTGAGATATGATATATTGATATGGTATGATTGGCTAGAGACACAGTTTTATGTTTATAGACTGGCTATCCAATTCCCTTAATTGGTGGCCTTGAATAATTGCATAGATTATCTGAGAATCACTTTCTTCACATATACAAATGGAAATAATGATATCATTCATATATTTGTTGAAGAGATTAAGTATACAATGTATAGAAGTAGGTTTTCATATGACAGTTATGGTACCATATTATCATAATTTTTTCCCTGAAATGTTTGAATCAGGCATAAGATACCTAAGATGTTGGACATTTTTATGTGTGCAGAAGTGTTATAATTTGTGTATGGAAGAGTTAGATTATAAAGCTCAACAGCATAGCATTTTATCTGCATCTTCACAGAACCATTTTACCTCTGTTTCTTGAACTGAAACAGATATGCTTTGATGAAAGGGCTTTCTAAGTCAATCTCTTCTAAAGACTACTTCATTTTGTGGAAAATTCAACATCAAAAACAAAATCATAATACTAATCCAAATTGCTACTAAGAGTTTATCAAGATGAAATAGTAGCTGCGTGTTGTATTATATCAAATGTTAGATTTCCCAATGAGATTTATGAGTATATTGTCAATTTGTGTTTGATACAATGGGCTATAGAGGATTTTTAGGTAGAGAGTAGACAATCTATCCTATATCAAATTTCACTAATTGTTAACTTGACAAATTAGGAAGTTGAAGCAAAGCAAAAACTAACTTGCTCCTAATTTCAACTAAATCTGTGTGAGTAACTAGAATATCAACAGAAACAACTATATTGCTTTAAAATAAGTTATACTACTTAAACTGCAGCCATTGTAAGTCACAACCCTAACTTCAAATCTCTACTACATTTTGTTTAATACAAAAGTTATGTTGGGTGTTGGAGATTCTGTTACAGTATGAAGACAAACTGAATCATAAAACAGAAATATGCACAACTTCATGTAAAAAATACAAGGCAACAAGTGGCCTTTCCACTTAATTTCACTTATTTACTGTGTTAATATGTATTCAGTTTCTATTTTCCTAGCCTGCACTATACCCAGAAGTGGAAAGCTACTAAAAAGGGAATGGTCACTCAAGGATAAGGAAAACACACTTATGTTCCTCAATATTAAGACCATGTTTTGTCAGAACTCTCCACCATGACCCATGTGTCTTGGGTGGCCCTACGACATGGCTCATAGTTTTATTGAGTCATAAAACTATGGTTTGTGGTCCATGTGATTAGATTGGTTAGTTTTCTGTGATTGTGGTTTTCAGTCTGTCTGCCCTCTGATGGAAAATGTTAAGAGGCTCGTGGAAGCTTCCTGATGGAAGAGACTGACTGAGGGGGAAATTGGGTCTTGTTCTGATGAGCGGGGCCACGCTCAGTAAATCTTTAATCCAATTTTCTGTTGATGGGTGGATCTGTGTTCCCTCCCTGATATTTATCTAGGACCAAACTATGGTGGAGGTAATGAAGATAATGGTGACCTCCTTCAAAAGGTCCCATGCATGCACTGCTACACTCTGTGCCCCCAATCCTGCAGCAGGCCACCACTGACCCACGTCTCTGCTGGAGACTCCTGGACACTCATGGGCAAGTCTGGGTCAGTTTTTTGTGGGGTCACTGCTTCTTTCTCCTGGCTCCTGGTGTGCACAAGGTTCTGTTTGTGCCCTCCAAGAGTCTATTTCTCCAGTCCTATGTAACTTCCGTTAGCTCTATGGTGGAGTTAATGGCAACTTCCTCCAAGAAGGCTTATGCCATACTCAAGTTGGCTGTACTCAGAGTTCCTGGCCCCCACAGCAGTCCACTGCTGACACATAACTGCTCAGGAGACACACAAACACTGTTCTGTCTCAGTCTCTGTGGGGTCTCTGAGTCGTGGTGCACACAGGTTTGTTTCAGTCCTCTGAGCATCTCTGGCAGGTATGGGGTTTGACTCTCAACATGATTTCGCCCCTCCTACCATCTTGCTGGGGCTTCTCCTTTGCCCGTGGACATGGGTTATCTCCTAAAATTCGCTCCAGAGCTGTGCAGCTGCTGCTCCAGCGCCTACCATCTTCATATATAATGAAATCAGACTGATTATATTCATTGTAGCCAAAGATGGAGAAGCTCTATATGGTCAGCAAAAAAAAAAAAAAAAAAAAAGACTGGGAACTGACTATGGCTCAGAGATTGAACTCCTTATTGCCAAATTCAGACTTAAACTGAAGAAAGTAAGGAAAATCACTAGACCATTCAGGTATGACCTAAATCAAATCCATTATGATTATACAGTGGAAGTGAGAAATACATTCAAGGGATTATATCTGATAGACAGAGAGCTTGAAGAACTATGGGTGGAGGTTCGTGACATTGTACAGGAGTCAGGGATCAAGACCATCCCCAAGAAAAAGAAGTGCAAAATGGCAAAACGGTTGTCTGATGAGTCCTTAAAAATAGCAGTTTGTAAATAAAAATAGTATTTACAAAAAATACTGTTTGTAAGGAGGCCTTACAAATAGTGAAGAAAAGTGAAAGGCGAAAGAAAAAAAGGATATACCCATTTGAATGCAGATTTCCAAAGAATAACAAGGAGAGATAAGAAAGCCTTCCTTAGTGATCAATGCAAAGAAATAGAGGAAAACAATAGAATGGGAAAGACTAGAAATTTCTTCAAGAAAATTAGAGATACCAAGGGAATATTTCATGCAAAGATGGGCACAATAAAGGACAGAAATGGTATGGACCTAACAGAAGCAGAAGATATTAAGAAGAGGTGGCAAGAATACAAAGAAGAACTATACAAAAAAGATCTTCATGACCTAGATAATCACAATGGTATGGTCACTCATCTAGAGTTGACATCCTGCGATGTGAAGTCAAGTGGTCCTTAGGAAGCATCACTATGCACAAAGCTAGTGGAGGTGGTACAATTCCAGTTGAGATATTTCAAATCCTAAAAGATGATGCTGTGAAAGTGCTGCACTCAATATGCAAGCAAATTTGGAAAACTCAGCAGTGGCCAAAGGACTGGAAAAGGTCAGTTTTCATTCCAATCCCAAAGAAAGGCAATGCCAAAGAACGGTCGAACCACCACACAATTGCACTCATCTCACATGCTAGTAAAGTAATTCTCAAAATTCTCCAAGCCTGTCTTCAATAGTATGTGAACAGTGTACTTTCAGATGTTCAAGCTGGATTTAGAAAAGGCAGAGGAACCAGAGATCAAATTGCCAACATCCATTGGATAATTGCTTCTGCTTCATTGACTAGACCAAAGCCTTTGACTGTGTGGATCACAACAAACTGTGGAAAATTCTTAAAGAGATGAAAATACTAGACCACCTTACCTGTCTCTTGAAGAATCTGTATGCAGGTCAGGAAGCAAGAGTTAGAACAGGACATGGGAAAACAAGCTGGTTCCAAATAAGGAAAGGAGTACATCAAGGCTTTATATTGTCACGCTGCTTTTTTTTTTTTTTTTTTCCCAATGCTTATTTAACTTATATGCAGAGTACATTATGAGAAACACTGGGTGGATCAAGCACAAGCTGGAATCAAGATTGCTGGGAGAAATATCAGTAACCTCAGATATGAACATAACACCACCCTTGTGCCAGAAAGCGAAAAAAAAAACTAAAGAGCCTCTTGAAAGTGAAAGAAGAGAGTGAAAATTTGGCTTAAAACTCAACATTCAGAAAACTAAGATCATGGCATCTGGTCCCATCACTTCATGGCAAATAGATGGGTAAACAGTGGAAACAGTGAAAGACTTTATTTTGGGGGAGCTCCAAAATCACTGCAGATGGTGACTGCAGCCATAAAATTAAAAGATGCTTGCTTCTTGGATAAGAAATTATGACCAACCTAGACAGAATATTAATAAGCAGAGACATTACTTTGCCAGAAATGGTCCATCTAGTCAAAGCTATGGTTTTTCCAGTAGTCATGTATGGATATGAGTGTTGGACTATAAAGAAAGCTGAGCACAGAAAAATTGATGATTTTGTTGGTGTTGGAGAAGACTCTTGTGAGTCCCTTGGACTGCAAGGAAACCCAACCAGTCCATCCTATAGGAAGTCAGTCCTGAATATTCATTGGAAGGACTGATGCTGAAGCTGAAACTTCAGTACTTTGGCCAGCTTACGTGAAGAACTGACTCATTGGAAAAGACTGTATTGCTGGGAAACATTGAAGGCGAGTGGAGAAGGGGACCACAGACGATGAGATGTTTGGATGGCATCATTGAATCAATGGACATGAGTTCAAGTAAGCTCCGGGAGTTGGTGATGGACAGGGAGGTCTGACGTGCTGCAGTCCGTGGGGTCACAAAGAGTTAAACATGACTGAGCGACTGAACTGACTGACTGGTATTAAGACCACACTGATACTAAGATCATGTAAAGTGTGTATTTGAGGGAAGGAATGAGCTATAACTCATGGGCATGGGCAGCTGTGTCTTAAAGGGCAAATCAGATCCACCTCAAAAGGAGATATTCATGAAAATATTTCTTTCAAATCTGATATTCTTTCACTCAGAGAAGGTTTCCAGCTGAAATAGTTTTTGGCTATCATGAGAAAATAAAAAGCATTTGTCCATCCACTACCTTTAGCACTAAAGTAAAAACCCAAGAGCTGAAAGTCTTTGGATAGTTCTGGGCCAGTTACTTCTAGAAAGGGTGACAAGGTTTGGTTCCTTTAGAGAAAAAGAGACTGAGACAGAGACTATGAGATTAGGCTATTGTGTGCTACCTCTATGCTGCTTTATCTTGTCCTCTGAGTTTGAATTGAAATAGCAGGGCTAAAATTGTTCCCCAGTTCTCTAATTTGGCCCCTCACTGATTCCCTCATTTTGGAAAACAGGAACCTGAAGGGCACAAGACTTGCGCAGTTGCAAATGTGGTATAACCTGTAGGAATTTCAGAGTTCCTTTTATTTTACACTTTCTTAAATTCTAATTTTAGACATTCTTTCTTCAGGCTCATTTCCCATCAGGGAAGGATAGCTCATTAAAGGTATTCAAATCAAGTTGTTAGTAACAATGACATCCTCTTTTTTTTTTTCCTGATGGCAGAATCTTGCAAATAGAAGGTAAGGAATCTGAGAGGGAGAAAATTTGTTTATAAGAGGGAGCAGTGGATGGGGACAAAATGGATAAAAACAACATTGAAAGGGAAAATGAGCAACACTGAAGACAAAAAGTACTTACTGTTTTGTTATTATTGTTCTTGCCTCTCCTGAAAGTCAAAGGCACTTATCCGAAGGGCCAGAAAGGAAAAGTCTCAAGAATCCTTGGGAATAATAAATGTAATAGCCTCAGTATAAAGTTTGCATAGCATTTTGAACTTTTTTTAAACATTGGCCTTTATTGAGACGGCAGTAAGTACAATGCAAATTGACACTATTTTAGTTGCAATCAAGTCTTCGTATGTGTATTAGATCTTGCCTTTTTTAATCAACTAATTTATTTTAATTGGAAGCTAATTACTTTACAAAATTGTGATTTTTGCCATACATTGACATGAATCAGCCATGGGTGTATATGTGTCCCCTATCCTGAAGCCCCCTTCTACATCCCTCCCCATCCCATCCCAGTGCACCAACTTTGAATGCCCTGTTTCATGCATTGAACTTGGACTGGTCATCGATTTTACATATGGAAATATATATGTTTCAATGCTATTCTCTCAAATCATCCCACCCTCGCCTTCTCCCAGAGAGTCCAAAAGTCTGTTCTTTATATCTGTGTCTCTTTTGCTGTCTTCCATATAGGGTCATTGCCATGATCTTTCTAAATTCCATATATATGCATTAATATACTGTACTGGTGTTTTTCTTTCAGACTTCACTCTGGATGAAGCCTCCAATTTCATCAACCTCATTAGAACTGATTCAAATGCATTCTTTAATTAGCACTGTTTACAATAGCTAGGACAGGGAAGCAACCTAGATGTCCATTGGCAGATGAATGCATAATAAAGTCGTGGTACATATACACAATGGAATATTACTCAGCTATTAAGAAGAACACATTTGAATCAGATCTTGTCTTAATTGTTGATAGTTTCTGGTGTTTTTTTTTTTTTCTCCAGAGGCAAAGAACGAGGTAGTGAGGAATGTTTGTGTGAATGTATGGAAGGGATTTGGACAGTCATTAAGCATATTCCATTAATAAAAATAGAGTGAAGTTAGACATAAACTGTTTTTCTTTCTTTCTTTTTTTTTTTTTTTGGTCATTTTTTTACTACAACTCTTTTTTTTTTTAATTTATCTATATTTTTTGAAGGATAATTGCTTTACAGAATTTTGTTGTTTTCTGTTAAACCTTAACATGAATCAGCCATAGGTATACCTATATCCCCTCCCTTTTGAAACTCCCTCCCATCTCCCCCCAACCATCCTACCCCTCTAGGTTGATACAGAGCCCCCGTTTGACTTTCCTGAGCCATACAGTAAATTCCCATTGGCTATCTATTTTTCACATGGTAATGTAAGTTTCTATGTTACTCTTTCCATACATCTCACCCTCTCCTCCCCTCTCCTTGTGTCCATAAGCCTATTCTCTATATCTGTTTCTCCACCGTTGCCCTGTAAACAAATTTTCAGTACCATTTTTCTAGATTCCATATATATGCATTAGAATATGATATTTATTTTTCTCTTTCTGACTCACTTCACTCTCTATAATAGGTTCTAGGTTCATCCACCTCATTAAAACTTACTCAAATGTGTTCCTTTTTATGGCTGAGTAATATTCCATTGTGTATATGTACCATAACTTCTTTATCCATTCACCTGTCGATGGACATCTAGGTTGCTTCCATGTTCTAGCTATTGTAAATAGTGCTGCAATGGGATGCATTTGTCTGCTGCAATGGGATACACACAGTGGGATACATGTGTCTCTTTCAATTTTGGTTTCTTCAGGGTATATGCCTAGGAGTGGGATTGCTGGGTCATATGGTGGTTTTATTCCTAGTTTTTTAAGGACTCTCCATACCATCTTCCATAATGTCTGTATCAGTGCTGGAGAAAAAGTAATGCTCTTGCACTGTTGGTGGGAATGTAAATTCACATATTTTACATTCAAGGCAAAATAATGAATATTATTTTAATAGTCATTCAATATCTCATTTAATAAAGATTTCTTGAGGAAATATTTACATAGGATTTTTTTTTCCTCATTCTTGTGATTTTTCTAAGAGTTTCAGTGTGTATTGATTTTATTTTCCAGTAATTATTAGAAAATTAAGGAATGATGTATGCAAGGATATACATATTATTTGGAACGTTTTCCTATATTTCTGTAATAATCAAAATTCATTGCAATATTAATAGTGAGTAGCATTCCTCACTATTCAGAAATGAGCAGAAGATAGAACTCTTGTGAAGAACAGATCTAAGTTTCTTGTCAGAGACCATACTATCATTCAAAACTTTTGCCTAAGTCTTAGCCCTTGAAGTTTTAATCAAGACTATAGCTTACTCATGGCTTGTCTCTTTGAGTTTTATATTTAGAAATTAAAAGTCTTAAAAACAGCAGCATGACAATGAAGCTTTGCTATCAGTATTGCAATCCTACAGTGTTTTGAGCCATTGTCATAGAAAAACAATCACTCTTCAAAAAAGAATATCTCAGGTTTGATTCAGTACTATTATTTTCAGTAGTCATCTTAAGAAAGATTTGAATTTCTTTTCTTTTTAAAGCTATAGGTTTGCTTGAAATACTATCTTATTTTACTTAAATACTAAATTACATTAATGATGCTTAAAGTTCAATTTTTAAGCTCATTCAGAACTTAAAGCATTGTTGCATAAATGTAAATTTTTCATTTCCTTTTTGAATGGTGATTAATAAAAATATTAAACTTTAATTGTTCTACTTTTTATTTTATGAAAATATTAGTTATAAGATTCAAGACATTTTTTCTTCAGAAATCAGTCAATTGTACTTAAATAATAAAAATTAATGATTATATTTTAAAGCATTGATTCTATAAATGTACTGCCTAGCTTGCTGAAAAAAGTAAAACATTTAATTCTGTAATAAATACTTCTCTTGCTCATGAAAAAAATTTTGAGTAAGTATTCTGTATTCTAAATTTGTTTCATCTTTGAATGTCATTTTTCTCTTGTCATTTTTCTTTTTTTCAGGTGAAAAGCAGAGATTGTTAAAACATGTCAGAAAATGAGTAACTTTTGTAGAATTTCCGGACATAAATAGCAAAACTTAGCAGCAATATCTTCTGAAAGACTTTTATAGCTAAAATCTCTCACCCAGATTTCAGAAAGAAAGAGGAGGGGAGAGAGAGGGAGAGAGAGAGAGAGAGAGACAAAAAGACAAAGAGACAGAAGAGAAGAGTTTAAATTATTCTCAGTTAAATATCTGAACACCTGGGTGCTTATCTCAACTATAGTTAATTATGGTTTCTCTCTGATACTAATCGTAAAAACAACACCCTTATCAATTTCCTACTTTGATGTGCAATGGTGGAGTAATCATAAATGTGGTATAGGAAGCTTCTGAGTACATAATATACACTTTTTTTTCTCTCTCAACTCAATTTCTTCTCTTTTCTTTTCCCTCTTCCTAAAATGTGAAAATTTTAAAGACGGGTATGTTTTAGCTAGTGAAGTGATGGCTATAAATACTTCCTTCTACTTGCCATGTGCGTTTTTGGCATACAAAAAAAAAAAAAAAATGAGACGTGTACTTGGGAAAAGTTGTTGGCTCAGGCTCCTAGATTAAGTCTCAAGTGGTTGTTTCATTAACAAATGGGTCAAGTGGCACAGTGGTAAAGAGTCTGCCTTACAATGCAGGAAATGCAAGAGACTTGAATTCAATCCCTAGGTCAGAAAGATCCTTTGGAGTAGGAAATGGCAACCCACTCCAGTATTCTTGCCTGGAAAACTCCATGGAGAGAGTAGCTTGGCAGGCCACAGTCCAGGAAGTTGCAAAGAGTCAGACACAACTGAGCATGTGTGAACATGATCACAATTAGGAGAGATTTTCTTTTTTTGCTCTCATCTCAGTGAGATTATGTTTATTCAAACATAATTTTTTTATGATTATAAAGTCATCAAAAGTTTACAGAGAAGTAAACTTGACCTCTAAAATCACACTTCCGGAGATAATCACTACTTACATTTTGAAAACATTCTTCCTGATATTTTTTTAGATTATTATTTTTATAGATTTTTATAGATTATTATTTTAAGAGATTATTCCAGAGACATTGAGACATATGCAAATATATATATGTGAAATATATTTGAATATTATTTTTTCACAAATGATAGCAAACTATACATACTGTTCCTAACTGGTTTCTTTAACAAGTACCTCCCAGAGGTCTTTTCATATTAATAGTTAAATGACTTTTTTTTTAATTTTATCAGTTTATTTTTTTCTTTACATCCAATGTTCCTTATTATATTTTATTTATTTATTATTATTTTTTTTTTTACTTTGCAATATTATATTGGTTTTGCCATACATCAACATGCATCTGCCATGGGTGTACACGTGTTCCCCATCCTGTACCCCCCTCCCACTTCCCTCCCCATACCATCCCTCTGGGTCATCCCAGTGCACCAGCCCCAAGCTTCTTGTATCCTGCATTGAACCTGGACTGGCAATTCGTTTCTTATATGATATTCTACTGTGTGTACAAAATATTGTTTTAAATAAGATGAATTTTTTAAACTATTTTAAATTAGTAATATCAGTCAAATGAATATAATAGATTTTCATAAATTAAATATCAGCATCAATGAAATGGACCTTTCTAAATTTTATGGCTGCAGATATTTACATCCTATAAAAGTATCATAATTTATGGGCTCTATCTTTTACAAATATTAAATACCCAAATAATTATTGATAAAATATAGATTGAAATGGTGCTCTAATTGATGTACCTTTATAATTCAATATCTGGTAGTTTAAATTCTCCAATATGGTTACTCTTATTCACAATTTTTATGGCTCTTCTTGGGACTTTTCATTACCATGTATTTTTGGAATCATAATGATAATTTCTTTGAACAACAACAAAAAATATACTGAGTTTTGGATTGAGAATGCATTGAATATATATAGGAAGAAATTACATTGTTTAATAACTAGAGAACAACTAGAGATACAAGAGAGATACTAGAGTTACTAGAGAACAACTAAGATTGTTGTTCTTTTCTGTCATTATTCAGAGGTGGCTTTTTTAAAAAGAAATTTGTCAATTTAATCCAAAATTTTAAATGTATTGGTATAAAATAATAATAATAACCTATGTTATCTGTCTAAAATATAAAGATGTCTTGATATAGGTGATTAAGACTATCTTCTTTTTAATGTCAGGGATATTCAATACTATTATTCTTCCAAAGAGAAAAAAACAATATTGTTTTATATTTTTTATTAATTTTGCTATGGTTGCACTGCATTAACTTTTATTGCTCTCTGCTCTTATCTTTTTTACTTCCTTGCTTACATTATTTTTGGTTTAATTTGCTGTAATTTCTAGCCTGTTGAAATGTATGTTTAGATTATGAACTCACAAAATGGTTTTCTGATAAGTTCATTTAAAGCTATTAAAATCTATGTCTTGATTAGCTACATCCTGCAAGTTTTGATATATTGTATTTCATTACCTTCTGGTTCAAAATATATTTAAATTCCTTTTTGACCCATGAGTTATGAAAACTGTGCTGCTTAATTTCCAAATATTTGTATTTCTTCAAAGCATCTTCTTTAGCTTAATTTTAGTGCAGCCAGACAATATGCTCTACATGATTATATTTCTTTAATATCTGTTGAGAATTACTTTGTGGACTAGTATAGTATAGTCAATTTAGTAAAGTTTCCGCGTGCAATTGAAAAAAATCTAAATTCTGGATTTGTTGGATGTTGTATATATGACAATTAGGTCAACTTTGTAAACCTCATTGTTCAAATCTCTTATGCCCTTACTATTTTATTGGATAATTTGTTTTCTCAGTTATTGAATGTTGTAATAATCTCCAACTGTAATTGTGAATTTCTTTGGTTCTCTTTTTCTGTTTTGAGTATTATCAATTTTATTTTGTGTGTTTTGAAATTAGTAGATGCAAATTTAGTGTAGTGTATATTCCAATTGAACTGAGTTTTTCTCAACATAAGATGACTTTTATATTAATAACTATTTTATCATATGCTAATACTTTATATTATTTTACATTAAACTTAAAATTATAATATGAATTTTGTATTATATAATTATTTTAAAGATCATATAAAATAATTGTATTTTATTTTATTATAAAATTATAATATACATTTTATATTATATTATTATAATAAATAATAAATAAAGTACAGACTTTGTTTTCCTTGGCTCAAAAATTTGTATATTGCCACTATGGAGAACAGTGTGGAGATTCCTTAAAAAAACTGGAAATAGAACTGCCATATGACTCAGCAATCCCACTGCTGGGCATACACACCGAGGAAACCAGAATTGAAAGACACACATGTACCCCAATGTTCATCGCAGCACTGTTTATAATAGCCAGGACATGGAAGCAACCTAGATGTCCATCAGCAAATGAATGGATAAGAAAGCTGTGGTGCATATTCACAATGGAGTATTACTCAGCCATTAAAAAGAATACATTTGAATCAGTTCTAATGAGATGGATGAATCTTGAGCCTATTATGCAGAGTGAAGTAAGCCAGAAAGAAAAACACCAATACAGTATACTAATGCATATATATGGAATTTAGAAAAATGGTAATCATAACACTGTATCCGAGATAGCAAAAGAGACACAGATGTATAGAACAGTCTTTTGGACTCTGTGGGAGAGGGCCAGAGTGGGATAATTTGGGAGAATGGCATTGAAATGTGTATAATATAAGAAACGAATCAACAGTCCAGGTTCGATGCATGATACAGGATGCTCGGGGATGGTGCAGTGGGATGACCCAGAGGGATGGTATGTGAAGGGAGGTGGGAGGGGGGTTCAGGATGGGGAACACATGTACACCCGTGGTGGATTCATGTCGATGTATGGCAAAACCAATACAATATTGCAAAGTAATTAGCCTCCAATCAAAATAAATAAATTTATATTAATAATAATATTTACAAGAAAAAATATTTTCAGACTTTATTTTTTGGGCTCCAAAATCACTGTAGTTGGTGATTACAGCCACAAAACTAAAAGATGTTTGCTCCTGGGAAGAAAAGGACAAACTTGGACAGAGTATTAATAAGCAGAGACATTACTTTACTAACCAAGGTCCATATAGTTCATGCTATGGTTTTTCCAGTAGTCATGTATGGATGTGAGAGTTGGACCATAAACAAAGCTGAGTGCTGAAAAACTGATGCTTTTGAACTGTGGTGTTGGAGAATACTTGAGAGTCCCTTGGACTGCAAGCAGATCAAACCAGTCAATCCTAAAGGAAATCAATCCTGAATATTCATTAAAAGGACAGATGTTGAAACTGAAACTCCAATACTTTGGCTACCTGATGTGAAGAACTGACTCATTAGAAAAGACCCTGATTCTGGGAAAGATTGAAGGCAGAGGAGAAGGGGATGACAGAGGATGAGATGGTTGGATGGCATCACTGACTCAATGGACATGAGTTTGAGCAAGCTCCAGGACATGAGATGAACAAGCTCCTTCCCTGTAGGACAGGGAAGCCTGGCCTGCTACTGTCCATGGGGTCACAAAGTGTCGGACATGACTGAGTGGCTGAACAAAAACAAATGTTATAATTTATAATTATAGAATAGTACACTTAATATATAAATTATAAATATAATATTTTGTATTATAGTATAATATTTGATATTAAGTAATGGTTTTATAATAATAGTTCTTGTCTTAAGTCTATTTTGTTGGGTATTAAATTTAATGATGCTTCCCTGGTGGCTCAGTGGTAAAGAATCTGCCAGTCAATGCAGGAGATACAGGTTTGATCTCTGGGTTGGGAAGATCCCCTGGAGAAAGAAAAGACAACCCACTCCAGTATTCTTGCCTAGAAAATCCCATGGACAGATGATCCTTATGAGCTACAGTCTTGGGGTTGCAAAAGAGTTGAACGTGCTAAGGCAGCTAAACAACAACAAATATAAATATACCACTTTAAAAAAAATGGTTAACATTTCTCTGGTAGATACATTCTTGTCCTTTTATTGTTTCCTTTTTTCTTTTAAGAAAACATTTACTTTGGCTCTATTTTTGTTTCAGAATTTTTAATTTAGTCTTGCAATTATTGTTTCATATATTAAATCAGTACCGCTGTATGTAAACAACCTGGAAATCTCAGTGGCATGTTGTAATAAGCTTTTGTTTTTTTTTACTCACAATATTACAGGCCCATTGAGGTGAATTTGGTTTAAGCTATGATGACTAGGAAGGCTTTCCAGGTGATTCTAGGGGTAAAGAACCTGCCTGCCAAGGCAGGAGACATAAGATAAGCAAGTTCAATTGCTGGGTTGGGAAGAGCCTCTGGAAGAGGGCATAGAAACCCACTCCAGTATTCTTGCCTGGAGAATCCCATGGACAGAGGAGCCTGGCAGGCTATGATCCATAGGGTTGCAAAGAGTCAAACACGACTGAGCGACTCAGTACACATGCACGCATGATGACTGGGTGGTTTTGTTTTGCATGTCACTCACTCCCTTCTTGAGAGCAGCAGGCTAGCCACAACATATTGTACTCAGAGCAACAGCAAATATACAAACAACCAGTTCAGCCACACAAATAAGTTTAAAGCCTCTGCTTGTTGCACCTCTATTAACATCTCATTGACTAAAACCAAGCACATGGCTGAGACAAAGTTAAGTTTGAGAAAGTCAAGTTATGGAATGTGAGATGGATATAGATACGACCATAATAGATGATATAAGAATCTTGGATACATGCTCAGGTGGCTTACATATGGCATCTAGCCTTACTTAAGTAAGACTTGATCCCTTTTGTATCAATTACATTGTGATGGATTGTTGCTTTACCCATCTTTGTGGGTCAACAGAACTTATCTTATTATGGGCAATTAATATCCATTATCAGGTGCTAGGTCTCTATTGCGGCCCAATAGCATTTCTGGAGCTATTTTTCAAGTTGTTATCTATTACAGAGAGCATGATCCTGTCTAGAATTCTGGGGATTGTGTTGTGTTTTCCCCAATAGTATTATAATCAATTCTTCGTGATGTCTTTTCCCACATCTTTTCCCATGTGGTACTTAAACACAATAGGGTCTGCTGTATCATATAACCCAAGCATTGCAGCCCAGACATGCTGCAGAGCCCTTTCGTGCTCTGAGCCTCATAGAAAGATAATAGTCTTTCGTATCATCTGATAGACAGGTGGGAGCAGTATTCCTAAGAATAGACTGTACAGCCTCCAATTCCAATAAAGACCTCCAAGATGTTGTGTTTAACCCTTAGAGGTGGTAGGTTAAAGATGCAATAATTTTTCTTTACTTTGGATGAAATGTCCCAATGTGTTGCAGGCCACTGGACCCTCAACATCTTTACTAATTTCTTGAGTCTCTGAGTAGTTGGTATAGGGGTAAAACAAATGAGGGATTTACCACAGGAATTAAGGGGACAGCAAAAAAAACTCAGCAATCAAGATAACTATTTAATGCAATGTTTTACAAATCAAATTATCCAAAAATTCCATGATGAACAAATGATCAAATGCTTAAATAAGGACTGGATCAGCATCATTTATTTTTTTCCTCTTTGCCTTAGGGTGTAACAACTATTGGCATAGCACAGTTACTAATCTTCTGTATATGTGTTTTAAAGAGGCTTCTGTCATGCTTGCTCTTTCTTACTTATGCAGGCTAATGAATAAGAAAGCATTGGTATAGTAAGTCAGTGTGATGTTCTCCTGAATATTCATAACATCAAGGTCTTTTCCAAAATACATTATGATAAAAAGTCTGAGAGTTAAAAGTACCATAGATGTTTACTCTTTTCTATTCTTGGTGAATGTAAACAGCTTTTAGTCAATCTTTCTGAACAGATTGGAAAGAAACATTTTATAGATCAATGGCCACATAATATGCTTCCCTAGTGACTCAGTGGCAAAGAATTCACCTGCCAATGCAGGAGACAGGAATTTGATTCCTGGGTAAGGAAGATGCCTTGGAGAAGGAAGTGGTAACTCACTCCAGTATTCTTGCCTGGGGAAACTCCTGGACCAAAGGGCCTGGCGGAGAAGGCAATGGCACCCCACTCCAGTACTCTTGCCTGGAAAATCCCATGGATGGAGGAGCCTGGTAGGCTTCAGTCCATGGGGTCGTGAAGAGTCAGACACGACTGAGCGACTTCACTTTTACTTTTCACTTTCATGCACTGGAGAAGGAAATGGCAACCCACTCTAGTGTTCTTGCCTGGAGAATCCCAGGGATGGCAGAGCCTGGTGGGCTGACATCTATGGGGTCGCACAGAGTCGGACACGATTGAAGTGACTTAGCAGCAGCAAAGGGCCTGGCAGGCTACAGTCCATCGGTTAGTAAAGAGTTGGATATGACTTAGCAACTAAACAACAACAAAAATTTTAATTTACTTTATCAAAGATACCATGTGTATTACAGCTGAAAGTGGGATTATTAACGGATTGAGCTTGTAATATTTTGCTGTCATCCTCCAAAATATACCTGTTCTCTTATGGCTTGGGGCCACTGATCCTGCATGCTTTAGGTCCTTAAGAGTGGCGCTGTTTGTTTTTTAGTTGCCAAGTCATGTATGACTCTTTGCAACCCCATGGAATATAACCCACCAGGCTCCTCTGTCCATGGGATTTCCCAGGCAAGAATACTGGAATGAGTTGCCATTTCCTTCTCCAGGGGATCTTCCCGACCCAGAGACTGAACTTCATTAGCAGTGGATTCTTTACCACTGAGTCACTAGGAAGCCCCTAAGAGTGGCACTAATCCCTATCATTTCACCATGATGCATAACTGATTTTTGATTTACTATCTGGTTATGGATAGGCAGGTAAGTTTCAGATTTTTTTTTATATACTTCTAATTTATCTTCCTAACTAATGATGATAGTTCTTATCTCACAGACCAAGGAACAAATATTTGGGATATGCCCACTATTATGTATGAGATTTTCAATGATATATTTCGGGATTGAAGAAATGACCACTGAGTGAATCTGCAGACCCAGTGGACCAGTAAGCCTAACCTGCAATGGTACTGCATTTACTGTAACATTAGGGCCATTTTTATGGTTTAAATGCCTGGATATCTATTTGAATACTGAATCAGTTCTTGAAATGTCTGGACCCTTGGTCTATTAAGGAGGGACTGGGAAAACTGTTGTTATATACACTTGCCCTTTTATGTTGTAGTATCTATCCTCCTGGGGCCTGTTCTTTAGTCATTGGGTTCCAATTAAAGTCTGATTTACTTAGGTCCAGAAACTAGGTGAAGAATTGTGAATTTGGAGCAGTTGTCTTTAGCTTCCTGACTATATGTCCTTGATTTCTTTTATTTTTACAGGTTGATACACTTGTTGGCTTCCCATTCATCTTGCCATTGGTGACACCATATCATCTTAACTATCTGCATCTCTCTAAGGGTCAATACTCTCTGGTTGCCATTGCTTTGCCTCTCACGGTTTTTCTCATCTTGCTTCTGGCAGTTAAGCACCATTACTTATTTTCTGTTATTTGAGAATAGTGTCATCCCTATTGCTCAGTGAATCCAGTTCTGTAATAGCATCATCTATCATCAGCTTTTGGCTACAGAGGATGACCATATTTTACCTTCCCAGTAATGCTGTTGCCCCCCTTCAGAAATGCATCCTTATTTTATTAGTAGATGCAGGAATTCTCTAGGTTATCCTAAGGAATACTGTTGTATTATTGGATTACCAGTCTTACATAGTAATATTGGTATTAGTCTTATAACCAAGGCTTATATAATACTCTAGTAAACCCACTTCACTTGACCATTTGATCCCTTTTCTCACCTGAGCAGTGAGTTTAACACTGTCTCTTGGGGTTCTTACAATGGTGTTAAATCCTCTACCAAAATAAAGGTCTCTAATATTGAATGACTTTCTGTTATCCAACCTCAAGCTATGTGCCTCTTAATAGATCAACATCATGTACTCTCCAGTATACTCATCCAATTCTAGTATTTGTTTCCTAGATCCTATAACTCCTGGAAGACCTTTTACTCTTTCAGTTGACCAATGATCCAAAATTGAAAGAAAAAGCTAAAGAAACAAAGTTCCTTAATACAGAAACTGGCTTATCAAATCTCTAGTTTTTCAATTCTCATCTTAAATAACTCCTTTACATTGTGGACTTTATTATTCTCTCCAACAAACATAATGGAGTCTGACTTCAGGTTTAGACTAAGGCAAAGTAGCTGACATCAGCTTAACCTTTCTACCAAGAAAAATGGTAAAAGCTGAATTTACTTTTTTAATGAGATGTATTGAGATATAATTTGCATATTGTACAGTTCAGTACTTAATATGTATAAGTAATTATATTTTTAGTATATTTTCCAATGTGTTCAACCTTGACCATAGTCAATTTTAGAATATTTTCATTACCTCAAATAAAACATGCTTTACTGTTTATCAATGACCATCTATCATCCCGATTTCCTCCAACTCTAGACAAACACTAATATACTTTCTTATCCATAGACACCTCTATTTTTAAAATTAAAAAAAAAATATTTGACCATACTATGCAGCATGTTAGATCTTAGTTTCCCAAGCAGGGGATGAATCTGCAATCCCTGTGGTAGAAGGGTGAAATCTTAACCACTAAACTGCCAAGGAAGTCTCAGAATCAACTATTCTTGACATTCATATAAATGGAATCATATAATATGTGATTTTTGTGATTGACTCCTTTAATTTTGCATGTCAATAAGATTTATTCATTTTTATCATGTTATCAGTACTTCACTCCTTTGTATGTCTGAATTTATATACCACAATTGATTTATCCACTCATCAGTTGATGGACATGGGTTGTTTCCACTTCTTATGAATAATGCTGCTGTATTTCTGTATAAATTTGTGTCTAGACATAAGTTTTTATTTCTATTGAATAGTTATCTAGGAGCAGAATAACTGATGGACAACATAGTAACTCTATTTAACCATTTGAGGAATTGCCAGACTGTTTTCCAAAGTTGGCTGCACTATTTTTCAGTCTTACCAGCAGCGTATAAAGGTTATAATTTATTCACATCATCAGAGATGCTTGTTATTATCTTATTGTTTTGATTATAGCCCTCTTAGTGCATGTAAGCTTGTTCCTCCTTATGGTTTTCATTTGCATTTCCCAGAATATCAATGGTGTTGGACATCTGTTCATGTTCTTATTGGTCATTTTTATATCTTCTAATGAATATTCAGGACTGATTTCATTTAGGATGAACTAATTGGATCTCCTTGCAGTCCAAGGGACCCTCAAGAGTCTTCCCCAACACCACAGTTCAAAAGCATCAGTCTTTTAATTTCATGGCTGCAGGCGGTCACCATCTGTAGTGATTTTGGAGCCCAAGAAAGTAAAGTCTGTCACTGTTGCCATTGTTTCCCCATCTATTTGGCATAAAGTGATGGGACCAGACGCCATGATCTTAGTTTTATGAATGTTGAGTTTTAAGCCAACTTTTTCACTCTCCTCTTTCACTTTCATCAAGAGGCTCCTCAGTTCCTCTTCACTTTCTGCCACAAGGGTGGTGTCATCTGCATATTGAGGTTATTGATCTTAATTCTAGTTTGCACTTCTTCCATCCCAGCATTTTGCATGATGTACTCTGGATATAAGTTAAATAAGCAGAGTGACAATATAGAGCCTTGATGTACTCCTTTCCCAATTTGGAAGCAGTCCATTGTTCCATGTCTGGTTTTAACTCTGGGCTCCAAAATCACTGCAGATGGTGACTGCAGCCATGAAATTAAAAGACGCTTACTCCTTGGAAGGAAAGTTATGACCAACCTAGATAGCATATTGAAAAGCAGAGACATTACTTTGCCAACAAAGGTCCGTCTAGTCAAGGCTATGGTTTTTCCTGTGGTCATGTATGAATATGAGAGTTGGACTGTGAAGAAGGCTGAGCGCCAAAGTATTCATGCTTTTGAGGTATGGTGTTGGAGAAGACTCTTGAGAGTCCCTTGGATTGCAAGTAGATCCAACCAGTCCATTCTGAAGGAGATCAGCCCTGGGATTTCTTTGGAAGGAATGACGCTAAAGCTGAAACTCCAGTACTTTGGCCACCTCATGCGAAGAGTTGACTCATTGGAAAAGACTCTGATGCTGGGAGGGATTGGGGGCAGGAGGAGAAGGGGACGACAGAGGATGAGATGGCTGGGTGGTATCACTGACTCGATGGATGTAAGTCTGAGTGAACTCTGGGAGTTGGTGATGGACAGGGAGGCCTGGCGTGCTGCGATTCATGGGGTCGCAAAGAGTCGGACATGACTGAGTGACTGAACTGAGACACAAACTTAAAAAGAATTATAGCTGATATTTTCAAGAAAATAGATTAAAGGAGAATTATATTAGAGATACAAAATCTATAACAAAATCAAATGGAAATTATAGGGATAAAAAGTATAATATTTGATATTAAGAAGTAAATATTAAGATGTACATTAGTGCAGTTGAAGGAAAATTAAGGGATCTGTGAATCCTTGCTACTGCAAGGTTGCCAGATGTAGCAAATAAAAGTACAGTATACTCAGCTAAGTTTGAATATTATATGAATACAAAAGATACTTAGAAAATTATTTAGAAAATTATTAGTTGTTAATTTGAGATTGAAATTTAATTGGGCAGACCTCATTTTATCTTGAAGGCCTAATCTGCTGTGCTTTTCATTACATGAATGACAACAGTCTTATATCTTGAGAAATATAGATTCACGTATGCTTTAAAATATATTCACTGCCTGACTCATTTGATTACTTTGAAACATCTTCTCCCATTTGTTAAAATATGAAAACTGTCTAACAAGAGCTCTGTCTGACTAGCTTAAGGTACTGAACATTTTTTTTTTTTCTGAGACTACAGTGTTTTCCCATTGTAAAAAATATTTTTTCACTATTACTAAAGCATTTACTTCTTGTTATGACCTCTTTTTTCCTCAAATATCCTCTGACATTAATTTAAAAATGAATTCAAATGTATTCTTTTTAATGGCTGAATAATACTCCTGTGGCGGATTCATTTTGATATTTGGCAAATCTAATACAGTTATGTAAAGTTTAAAAATAAAATAAAATTAAAAAAAAAAATAAAAAAAAAAAAAAAAAAAAATGAATTCAGAGAAGCAAGTTAACATTGACTCTGTCCTCCTCCAATATCCAATTGACTGATTTCATAGCTGTTTCAAGTTGGCGAATTTTTGTAAAGCTATTTGTTTTATTTTTATAAAGCATATACAAACATTGAATAAGTATGAAAGTAAGAGTGGTGATGATGAATGCGAAGAAGGCCAAGTACGTCCTTATGCTTAGAGTATGGATGTGTGCTAAGTCACTTCAGTCATTCCCCACTCTTTGTAGCCCTATTTACTATAGTCTCCCAGGCTTCTCTGTCCATGGGATTCTTCAGTCAAGAATATTGAAGTGGGTTACCACTTCCTATTCTGGGGATTTTCCTGACCTAGGGATCTAACCTGCATCTCCTGTGTCTCCTGCATTGGCATGTGGGTTCTTTACTATTAGTGTTACTTGGGAAGCTGATATGCTTAGAGGAAAGCTGGAATCAAGATTGCCAGGAGAAATATCAACAACTTCAGATATGCAGATGATATCACTCTAATGACAGAAAGTGAACAGGAACTAAAGAGCCTCTTGATCAGGGTAAAAGAGGAGAGTGAAAAAGTTGGCTTACAATTCAACATTCAAAAACTAAGATCACGGCATTGGTTCCATCACTTCATGGCAAATAGATGGAGAAAAAGTAGAAACAGTGACAGATTTTATTTTCTTGGGCCCTAAAACCACTGAAGATGTTGAGTGCAGACATGAAATTAAAAGACACTTGCTCCATGGAAGGAAAGCTATGACAAACCTGCTGCTGCTGCTAAGTCGCTTCAGTCGTGTCCAACTCTGTGCGACCCCATGGACTGCAGCCTACCAGGCTTCTCCGTCCATGGGATTCTCCAGGCAAGAACACTGGAGTAGGTTGCCATTTCCTTCTCCAATGCATGAAAGTGGAAAGTGAAGGTGAAGTCGCTTAGTCGTGTCTGACTCTTAGCGACCCCATGGACTACAGCCTACCAGGCTCCTCCATCCATGGGATTTTCCAGGCAAGAGTACTGGAGTGGGGTGCCATTGCCTTCTCCCATGACAAACCTAGACAGCATATTAAAAAGCAGAGGCATTACTTTGCCAACAAAATCCATACAGTCAAAGCTATGGTCTTTCAAGTAGTCATGTACAGATGTGAGATTTGGACTGTGACAAAGGGTGAGTACCAAAGAATTGATGCTTTTGAATTGTGGTGTTGCAGAGCTCTTGAGAGTACCTTGGACTGCAAGGAGATCAAACCAGTCAATTCTAAAGGAAATCAATCCTGAATAGTCATTGGAAGGACTAATGCTGAAGCTGAAGCTCCACTACTTTGGCCACCTGATGGGAAGAGCTGACTCACTGGAAAAGACCTTGATGCTGGGAAAGATTGAGGGCAGGAGAAGGGGACAAGAGATGGTTGGATTGCATCACTGACTCAATTTACATGAGTTTGAGCAAACTCCAGAAGATAATTAAGGACAGGGAAACTCGGCATGCTGCAGTCCATGTGGCCACAAAGAGTTGGACATGAGTCAGCAACTGAAAAACAACATGCAAATACTAATGATTTGGGCATGTGCTTATTTCATAAAATGTTTTTTTTCAGTTGGTTTGTCAGCTATCCCATTTGCAAACTTGTGTGACTACCTAGCAGGAAAATTATTTTGCCTTTGAACTAATTTTATTGTTAGTTCTGATATTAGAAGAACAAAGGAAACATAATGTTTATGTAATGATGATATTATGATATATACTTGCATATATATTATATGTGTATGCACATATATTTTAATGTATAAAATTAGGCAAAATAAGGAAAAAAACTGAATTACTATGCTGTACCTCTGAAACAAGGTAATAATGAAAATGAACAGCACTTCAATTAAAAGAAAGAAAAGTCAATTTTATAATACCTATGTGTCATCAATTCTATTTGATTTCATTTTATCTTTCTCTTCCTTTCTCAGGTACCACTACCACTTTTTAAAATGTGTATGTTGTTGATATTTTAGTGGATTGAAAATGGTCCTTTATTTATTTATTAGAATTTTTTATGAAATCCCAATAAAAAAAATTGCTCATTTGAAAATTTGACTGTCGAATACCCAGAGATACCATAAGGACGTGTGTGGTTTAGTCACTAAGTCGTGTCCAACTCTTTGTGAACTCATGGACTGCCATGCTCCTCTGTCCATAGGATTTCTCAGGCAAGAATACTCTAGTGGGTTGCCATTTCTTTCTCCACATAGGACATACTTTCAAATAAACTCCTCATCTTCCAAGTCGTAGTTACATATCTAAGAAAATACTTAAATGACATTTGTTAAAAATATCTTCAATGCTAATATTAGAATATTATTCTAAGACAATATATATTTACAACTCTAGTCTATCTAAAGCTCTTCTGTTGAATGATAACCAATATGCACTGGAGTAGTCTGAAAAGCATTAGAGATTTTCCAAATGGGAAGTTTGTTAAAGAGATTCATAGAATTAATGTGAAAGAAATTATTATTCCCTAAAAGCACTTACTTATTTCTAAAGTGTTACTTTGTACAGACCAAAAGCTTTAAGAATTGCTAAAAACAAATGAAAGATCAGTATTTATATAATCATTTTTGCATGTTATTTGCTGGGCTTTAATTAAACAACTATAAGTTACTGAATCATGTAACATTCCCAAAAGCTCCAAGTAGAAGTATTTGAGTAGGGGCATTTTCCAGTTTGGAGACATTTGGTAAAAAAAGAATTAACACCTATGGTTTGTATTCACTTTGTTAAAAAAAGAAAAGAGTCAATTCATATATCAAATAATGTACCTTTCTGTGTGCTATTTGGATAACAAATTTTTAGACCTATATGAATTTTGTAATAAAATATAAAACCATATAATAAGAATCATGTTGGCTAAGTGATTTACTATTTCGAAAGAAGCCTAAACCATTTGTACTTTTATGGTTTTGGGAGAAAAAATATTCAAAAGTGGTGAATATATGTGTGTGTGTATATATATATATATATATATATATACACACACACACACATATAATATCAGATAGATACATATTGATGTATATTACTGTATCTACATGTATATTTAACTTTGCCCAGTTTATCCTATGCTTATTATGAATGTTCATATGTTAAATTGTAGAACACGTATTTCATGTCTAGATGCCTTAAACTAAAGGATTCCCTCACACTTTGTGTGTGTGAGTTATGCTCTGGAAACTTTTGAAAAATGCATACAATTTGGTACAATTGCTTTTTATACAATTTTTATGATCATATTTGTCATATATTTATGTGCATATTTGCATAATAATTTATAATAAAACATATTGTTTAACATTGTTTAATTGTATATCATATTGGTATTTACATAAATTACTTATTTTTAATTAAAACTTCTACTATTAAAAGCACATACTCATGGTAAAAATGCAAAATTATCAAATTTTATAGAGTGAAAAAGCTTATAACCCCTGACTACAATAATTCCACTACACAAGCTGCTAACAGATTTAACAGATTTTGTGTGTGTGCATCCATCAAGAAATGGATTAAGAATGTACAAGCTATACAGATAGATGGGCTTCCCAGGTAGCTTAGTGGTAAAGAAGCTGCCTGCCCATTCAGAAGACCTGGGTTTGATCCCTGGGTGGGAAGATCCCCTGGAGGAGGAAATGGCAATCCACTCCAGTATTCTTGCCTTGGAAACCCCATGGACAGAGGAGCCTGGCAGGCTACAGTCCATGGGGTCACAAAGAGTTGGACATGACTGAATGACTGAGCATGGCATACAGATAGACACACATATACCGAAACACACACTATAATAAATAGTGTATTAATTGCTGGGAACTGATATGATTACATCTAAAATAAATTCCTAGATATAAAATAATTATTCAAATAATACTTGTACTTTAAATTCTGGTAGATACTAAGTTGCCCCCCCTCCCGCAAATCACCAGTTTACATTCCCACCTAAGAATATAAAAGTATTTATTTCTCACACTATTCAAAAGTAAATATGAAAATTTTAACTCTTAACTGCTTTAACCATCGAGGTATGTTACCTCATTGATGCCATTTAAATGGTTCCATATATCACATAATTCTTTTGATACTAAAATAAATTTCAGATTGAACAAATATGTAAACATGTAAGGATTTTTATAGTCTTGAAAGTCTTCAGATCAGATCAGATCAGTCGCTCAGTCGTGTCCGACTCTTTGCCACCCCATGAATCGCAGCACGCCAGGCCTCCCTGTCCATCACCAACTCCTGGAGTTCACTCAGACTCACGTCCATTGAGTCAGTGATGCCATCCAGCCATCTCATCCTCTGTCGTCCCCTTCTCCTCCTGCCCCCAATCCCTCCCAGCATCAGAGTCTTTTCCAATGAGTCAACTCTTCACATGAGGTGTCCAAAGTACTGGAGTTTCAGCTTCAGCATCATTTCCTCCAAAGAAATCCCAGGGCTGATCTCCTTCAGAATGGACTGGTTGGATCTCCTTGCAGTCCAAGGGACTCTCGAGTCTTCTCCAACACCACACCTCAAAAGCATCAATTCTTCGGTGCTCAGCCTTCTTCACAGTCCAACTCTCATATTCATACATGACCACAGGAAAAACCATAGCCTTGATTAGATGAACCTTTGTTGGCAAAGTAATGTCTCTGCTTTTGAATATGCTATCTAGGTTGGTCATAACTTTCCTTCCAAGGAGTAAGCGTCTTTTAATTTCATGGCTGCAGTCACCATCTGCAGTGATTTTGGAGCCCAGAAAAATAAAGTCTGACACTGTTTCCACTGTTTCCCCATCTATTTCCCATGAAGTGGTGGGACCGGATGCCATGATCTTGGTTTTCTGAATGTTGAGCTTTAAGCCAACTTTTTCACTCTCCACTTTTACTTTCATCAAGAGGCTTTTGTGTTCCTCTTCAGTTTCTGCCATAAGGGTGGTGTCATCTGCATATCTGAGGTTATTGATATTTCTCCCAGCAATCTTGATTCCAGCTTGTGTTTCTTCCAGTCCAGCACTTCTTAGGATGTACTCTGCATATAAGTTAAATAAACAGGGTGACAATATAGAGCCTTGATGAACTCCTTTTCCTATTTGGAACCAGGCTGTTGTTCCATGTCCAGTTCTAACTATTGCTTCCTGACCTGCATACAAATTTCTCAAGAGGCAGATCAGGTGGTCTGGTATTCCCATCTCTTTCAGAATTTTCCACAGTTGATTGTGATCCACACAGTCAAAGGCTTTGGCATAGTCTTAGGCATTCCTTAAAATAACTCATAACTTGGAAACTGTACAGAGAAAGCTTTTTCAACTAGTCATCAATCATATTTAAAATCTGATTTATTTTGGTGTGCATGTTTGAAATATATTGTACTCTTTATTTGTTAATCTACTCGAGGAAGAATACCAATCTCCTTAATTACCATACCTTGTTTTAAAACCTGGAAAAAAGATTAATATAACTAATTATTCTTTTTTTATCAGTGATTATCTGGATAGATTCCAGGTACATATTAATAGAAAATAGTCAATATCTCCAATTTATTATTATTTTTCTTTAAGTCATATTAAATCTTGATATTAATTTAGAGAACAGCAATATCATTACAACATTGGGTCATTTCTATCTAAATATAAATAATATTTGCTCACTGACTCAGTACTTAATTTTCTGAGGATAATTTTAAAGTTCACACATTGAACTTATTCAATTTGTTCCTAAGTATTTAATTTCTCTTGTTATGCAAATGATATGCTGTATCTTATTCTATTCTAATTAATTATTTTGCATACATTAAAAATCTATTAAACTTTGTATGAATTTTGTAACCAGATACCCTACTGAATTATCCTAATGATTTTAATTGCTGTGTGCAGAGATTGTTTTAAAAAATGTAATCGTATAATCTATATAAAACATTTTTATTTGTATAAACATTTATACTTTATTCATTTATTTATCCAGTTTTATTATCTGGGGTATCCAGAAAAGCACGGTAATATTAGCCACAATGTGCATCTTTGCTTACTTTATTTATAGCAAAAATGTTGCTAATAAAAGTGATTCTAAAGCTAACCCAATATTGTAAAGTAATTACCTTAAATTACAAATAAATACATTTTCAAAAGGTGATTCTACAAAGGATATGCAAATCAAAACCACAATGAGACTTTTGGAATGTCTATAATCAAGAAAACAACTGATAACAAGTGTTGGCAAAGATATTGTGATAAGGGAATTGTACACTATTGGTAGGTATGTGAATTGTTTCAGTCACTATGGAAAACAGTATGGAAGTTCCTCAAAAAAAAATTAAATATAGAACATGTAATCCATCAATTTCACTTCTGGGTATAAATTGAAAGGGAATGAAAACAAGAATTCACAGAGATATGCTCTCCCATATTTACTGCAGAATTCACAATACCCAAGATATGGAAACAATCTAAGTGCCCACCAATGGATGAATGGATAAAGAAGATGTGTTAGGTATGTGCAATGGAATATTATTCAGTCATGAGAAAGAAGAAAAGTCTGCTATTTGCAATGACATGGATGGACCTCGAGTACATTATGTTAAGTGAGATAAGTTATATGGAGAAAGACAAGTACTGAAGGACATCATGTCAATGGGGAATCTAAAAACAGCTATACTTGTAGAAATAGAGTAGAATGATGATTATTCAGGACTATTGGGTGCAGGAATTGGATATATGTTTTTAATGGTACAAACTTGGAGCTAGTAGATAAATAATGCACAGCATAGCTATTATAGTCAGCAATACTGTATTATAAACTTCAAAGTTACTAAGAGAGTACATCTTAATTTTCCCAACTACAGAAAAGAAAAGATAATTACTGACCTGATATGCATTAGCTAATGGAGTTGTAATTTTTCAGATGTAAATATATCAGTCAACACACTGTATACTTTAAATTTACACAATGTTATATATCAATGATATTTCAATAAAATGATGCTGGTTTTTGTTTTGAGATATGTATATTTATTTACCTATAATTATATCTAGAGCTTCTAAAAGAATATGCTGTGCTGTGCTTAGTTGCTCAGTTGTGTCTGACTCTTTGTGACCCCATGGTCTGTAGCCCGCCAGGCTCCTCTGTCCATGGGATTCTCCAGGCAAGAATACTGGAGCAGGTTGCATGCCCTCCTTCAGGGGATCGTCCCAACCCAGGGATCGAAACCAGGTCTCTTTCATTGCAGGCAGATTCATAACTATTTGAGCCATGAGGGAAGCCCAAGAATACAGGAGTGGGTAGCCTATCCCTTCTCCAGGGGAACTTTCCAACCCAGGAATCAAACCAGGGTCTCACGCATTGTAAATGGATTCCTTACCATCTGAGCTACCTGGGAAGACAGGAATACCCAGCTACTAATATATTTGTTAAGAAAATTTTTACTCAAGAATTTACGTGTACACCAGTGGCGGATTCATGTTGATGTATGGCAAAACCAATACAATATTGTAAAGTAATCAGCCTCTAACTAAAATAAATAAATTTAAATTAAAAAAAAGAAAGCAAAAAAAAAAAAAACAATTTACTTTTTAATGTTGACTTTTGTCAAACATCACCAGGCGTTTATTAAAATTATTGTATGTTTTTAATTCCACTGACTTTTAACTAGTATGATTAATTATGTCAAATAGTTATCTAAGATTAAACTCTTCCTACCAAAAAGCAGAGACACTACTTTGTCAACAAAGGTCCATCTCGTCAGGGCTATGGTTTTTCCAGTGGTCATGTATGGATGTGAGAGTTGGAGTATAAAGAAAGCTGAGCACTGAAGAATTGATGCTTTTGAACTGTGGTGTTGGAGAAGACTCTTGAGAGTCCCTAGGACTTCAAGGAGATCCAATCAGTCCATCCTAAAGGAAATCAGTCCTTAATATTCATTGGAAGGACTGATGCTGAAGCTGAAACTCTAATACTTTGTCCACCTGATGCAAAGAGCTGAGTCATTTCAAAAAACCCTGATGCTGGGAAAGATTGAGGGCAGGAGGAGAAGGGGATAACAGAGGATGAGATGGATGGATGGCATCACCAACTCAATGGACATGGGTTTGGGTGAACTCCAGGAGTTGGTGATGGACAGGGAGGCCTGGCGTGCTGCAGTTCATGGGGTCGCAAAGAGTCAGACACGACTGATTGACTGAACTGAACTAAACTGAACTAGTTCATTACCTTCCTGAAATGATGAGCAATAGCTTTATGGATCTGAGATGACAGAATTAAAGCACTGTCATTGCACTGTAGCCCGAGGAACTGCCTGGAGTTGGTTGCCATAGGCAAATTTCTGTACACTGTGCTTATGTTAATAAAGATACAATTTAAGTTTTCTCCAGTGAAAAAACTCTTGACTGATTACTGTTTCAGGCACCTTCATATTAGCATATTTCACTTTTTGAAATGGTGATACTTTTACCAAATTTCAAGTTGTATCTGTAATGGAAGATAATGCAATTAGGGAACTATCACAAGGTAAGTATGTTGTCTTATACTGCTCCTTCTGACTTAGCCTTAACTAGCTGCTTTTTTGGCCTAAGACTTCACATGAAATCTTACATCTCTTCATGTGCATGCAAAATACTAATATGTATATTAATTAATATACGTTATGTAATATTCTAGTATATGCTGCTGTTGCTGCTAAGTCGCTTCAGTCATGTCCAACTCTGTGTGACCCCATAGATGGCACTCCACCAGGCTCCCCCATCCCTGGAATTCTCCAGGCAAGAACACTGGAGTGGATTGCCATTTCCTTCTCCAATGCATGAAAGTGAAAATGAAAATGAAGTCGCTCAGTCGTGTCCGACTCTTCAGGACCCCATGGACTGCAGCCTGCCAGGCTCCTCCGTCCATGGGATTTGCCAGGCAAGAGTACTGGAGTGGGTTGCCATTGCCTTCTTTGATTCTAGTATATATCTTACTATATATTAATAGCAATATACATATGTGCTAGTCAGGTTTATTTAAAGACTAACTTTCCCCAGTAATCTGTTGGAAACTAGCATGTGGCAAATTGTTTTAGCCTGCCACACTCACACAAATACACATTGAGTTATGGAAAAATGCTTACCTCTTTCTTTGACAGTCATTTTAGATATTAAGTAGTGGACATAAAGCTCAGCTTATGAAGTTCCTTACACAGAGGATTGAAGAAATATTTTTAAATAGTAAGTCTGATAAGAGAACTATCTAGCTTCTATGAAGAACTCTTACAACTCAATAATAAAAAACTAAATAGCCTAATTATAAACATGCAAAAATATGAACAGAGATTTCTCCAAAATAGATATAAAATGACCAAGGAGCATATAAAAATATATTCAGCACCATTAGTCACTTTGGAAATGCAAAACAAAATGAATATGAGATACCATTGCATACACACAAGGACGATTGTAATAAAAAATGCAAATAATAAGTGTTGACAAGGATAATGGTAATATTCATGCATTGCTTATGGGAATAAAACGTTGCAGCCACTTTGTAAAAATTTGACAGTTCTTATAACTGTTAAGTATAGACTTTCCATGATCCAGCTATTCCATGTTCTACTGTAGGTATATAACCAAGAGTAATTAAAACCTGTGTCCACTCAAAATACTGTACATGAATTTTTATCTCACTGTTATTCATAATATCCAAAAGAGTATAAACAGCTCACATGTCCATCAGCAGTTGACTGAATGAATAAAATGTGACATTTAATTTGGCCATAAAAATAGAATTCTACAACATGAATAGACTCTGAAAATATTAAGTGAAAGAAGCCAGTGGTCACAAAGATCACATAAAGAATTGTATTTGTATGAAATGTGAAGTGAGGATATGCAGCAGTTATTTGGTGACAAAAAATTACAATCATTTTCAGACTTTTAACACAAAATACTAATAAAAATCTGTGCACATGAAAATTCTGAAAAATATGAATCAAAAGTCTGATTGATTCATTTCCATTTTTATGTTTTTTTTAAATTTCCATCCATAACAATGTATTTATTTTATTTTTTTTTAATTTTATTTTATTTTTAAAGTTTACATAACTGTATTAGTTTTGCCAAATATCAAAATGAATCCGCCACAGGTATACATGTGTTCCCCATCCTGAACCCTCCTCCCTCCTCCCTCCCCATTCCATCCCTCTGGGTCGTCCCAGTGCACCAGCCCCAAGCATCCAGTATCGTGCATAGAACCTGGACTGTATTTATTTTAAAATAAGAAAAATATAATATCAAAAAGTGATATATACTCTCCAGATAACAATTTTAACAGTGAGAATAATAATATTTTATAATAACAGTAATTCCCTAGGTTCCAATCTTCTTGGAAATAGCCTCAAAATTTGTCCTGGGGGAATTTACTAATTGCCACATTTTACCACCTACTTCGGAGAAGGCAAAGGCATTCCACTCAAATACTCTTGCCTGGAAAATCCCATGGATGGAGGAGCCTGGAAGGCTGCAGTCCATGGGGTCCCTGAGGGTAAGACAAGACTGAGCGACTTCACTTTCACTTTTCACTTTCATGCGTTGGAGAAGGAAATGGCAACCCACTCCAGTGTTCTTGCCTGGAGAATCCCAGGGATGGGGGAACCTGGTGGCCTGCCATCTATGGGGTCGCACAGAGTCGGACACGACTGA
Source organism: Bubalus bubalis (assembly GCF_019923935.1). Taxonomy (NCBI): domain Eukaryota; kingdom Metazoa; phylum Chordata; class Mammalia; order Artiodactyla; family Bovidae; genus Bubalus; species Bubalus bubalis. The sequence continues at coordinate 103,371,615 of NC_059181.1, forward strand.
AGTGACTTAGCAGCAGCAACCAGCTACTTAAACTGCCTTGTGTCTATTAATCTTAATTGACATGCTAAAGAAGAAAGGTATCAGATTTAGTGAAAAAGTTTGTCCTATGTATAAATTGATTAATTTCCCTTTAAGAGGGAAAGGGCAAAATTATGAAGTCATGTTGATTCAACACCATTATACCTTAGAAGCTGTATTAGATAAGAATTTAATTTCCTCTAAGTGCTGACTTCCTAAGAATTTCTAGTTTCTGATGGCTTTTTTTTTTAATTTAAAGCAATCAAAGAAGCACAGACAAGGTTTAAGCCCTCTTATTTTCCTTAATCTGTTTAACAACCATTACATGCTTGCATGCTTAGTATCTCAGTCATGTCCAACTCGTTGCAACCTCATTGATGGTAGCTCACCAGGCTCCTCTGTCCATGGGATTTCCCAAGCAAGAATAATGGAGTGGGTTGTCATTCCCTTCTCCAGGGGATCTTCCCAACCCAGGGATCCAACCCACATCTCCTGTGTCTCCTGCATTGACAGGTGGCTTCTCTATGCACTAAGCTTAATGCTATTCATATAAAAACTACAAAAATTCAAGACTACTAGTGTTGTCAGGAAAACATTTAGGAAAAAAAGTTAAATGGTACTACCCTGTCCAATATACATTTTATTTTTTTTAATCATTGGAGAAGATATGCCTCACAAAAGTGTAGTGAGAAAATTGACAAGTCAGGCTAAAGCATAATATATGCTTTCATACCATTTTATATAAGAAATAGGAAAATATGGCCCATTCAAAGGAGCAAAATAAACCTCCAGAAATCACCTCTGAAGAATTGCTGGCATCAATGTATTATTAGACAAATATTTTAAAACAGCTATTTTAAATATTCACAAAGAGTTAAAGGAAAACAGGGGCAAAGGAGTTAGGAAAAAATCAGGAAAATGATATATGACTCAGCTGAGAATATCAAAAGAGATAGATTTAAAAAGGAAAAAATGCAATTCTGAAACTGAAAGTTATGAGAACCAAATTGAAAAATTATTTAGAGGGTCCAAAAAGCGAATTATACAGATAGATAAAGCCATCAGCGAACTTGAAGACAGATCATTAAAAACCAAATCAAGATTTCCAGGAGAAATAGCAACAACCTCAGTTATGCAGTTGATACCACTCTAATGGCAGAAATATAAGAGTAACTAAAGAGCCTCTTGATGATGGTGAAAAAGGAGAGTGAAAAAGCTGGCTTAAACTCAACTTTCAAAAAACTAAGACCATGCATCCTATCCCATCAATTCCTGGCAAAGAGAAGGGGGAAAAGTGGAAACAGTGACAGGTTTTATTTTCTCTGGGCTCCAAAATCATTGCAAATGGTGATTGCAACCGTGAAATTAAAAGATGCTTGCTCCTCTGAAGGAAAGCTATGACAAACCTACACAGCATAGTAAAAAGCAGAGACATAATTTTGCCACAAAGGTCCATATAATCAAAGCTATGGTGTTTCCAGTAGTCATGTACTGATGTGAGAGTTGAACCATAAAGAAGACTGAACACCAAAGAACTGATGCTTTCAAATTGTGTAAATTGTGACACTGGAGAAGACTCTTGAGAGTCTCTCAGACAGCAAGGAGATCAATCCAACCAATCCTAAAGGAAATCAACCCTGAATATTCACTGGAAGTACTGTTGCTGAAGCACCAGTGCCTTGGCCACTTGATGCGAAGAACCAACTCACTGGAAAAGACCCTGATGCTGGGAAAATTTGAAGGCAAAAGGAGAAGGGGACAGCAGAGGATAAGATGGTTAGGTAGCATCACTGACTCAATGGATATGAATTTGTGCAAACTCCAGGAGATAATAGGGGACAGAGGAGTCTGGCATGCTACAGTCCATGGGTTTGTAAAGAGTCTGGCATGATTTAGCTACTGAACAACAATGGTGTAATAGGTATTTTTTGCACATAAGTGTTTTAGAAACATTTTGGCATTCTACTATTTACCCCCAAAATATTCATTAAACATTAAATCTGCTTTTAGAATTTTATGCAAAGGAAGTAATCAAAGGTTAAATATTGCACATTGATTTATCTAGAAGACTATCATAGCCTTCCTTACATAAAATTGAAAATTTTATCATACTCAAACTTCAATAAAGTACAGTGGTATATAATTAACTATAAATTGATATAAAGAATTCTATAACTAAAAGTATGAAAAAATATAAATCAAAACAATAAGAATATTTCGTTTTCATTTTTATGTTTGTTTATTTTTCAAATTTTCATCAAGGTATATATGGACTAACATAAAATAGAAAATTTTTATAGTAAAAGTTATACACCCATTACAGAATGATTAAAAAATGTTTAAATAAAGATCAGCTATTATACCACTCAAATATTTAGAACTAAAATTTTCCAATAAATTAAACTATACTGGAAATTACTATTATAAAATTGTGCAATGACTTCTGATACAACTTGGTGGATTTGGACAAAATGACACAGGTTAAAGGTGCAATTCTGAACAAGACTACTTATTTCAGACATCAACTGTAAGTTTAAAGGATCCCAGGCCTCCTGTAATTCTGAAAAGCTGGCTATAATATTGGAAGACTTTCCCCTCAGAGTCAATAATTCACTATAGTGACAACAGTAAGGAAAATGCTATACATACAGTTGTAGTTTGTTATAGCAAAAATAAACAATTCAGAATCAGGTAAAGGAGAGATGTACAAGATGAGGTATGGGAGGACCTTATAAGCTTTCATTTCCCTCTTCCTAAGGATTCAGGCAAGTCACCCTCCTGGCATACCAATGTGTGACTACAAGCAGTATTGTTTCTGCATCAAGGGATCTCATCCGAGTTTTGGTGTCTGTATTTTGGGGAGAGTTTCATTATATAGGCATGATATACTAAATTATTAGTCACTTGATTGAACTAACCTCCAGCCATTTTTCCCTCTCTGGAAGAAAGGCAAATATCATATCGTCCAAAGCTTCAACTCTCTAATCACATAATTGACCTTTCTTCCATGACCAACCCCCATGCTGTATCATTGTATTGCCCTAACCTCTCTATGGATCCACCATTAGTTATCTTATCAGCATGATCTGGATGTGTTTGGATGGGCCCAAAATGAATAACAAAGACACATCTATCACTAGGAAAATTTAAAAAAAAAAAAAATTAGAGGCTATATTCCAGGGACAAAGGCCAGGCAAATTCTTCATTATGCAAGTTAAAAAAAAAAAAAAAAAACTGTATATGGAACATGGGTCCAACTATATTATACATAATTGAATAGAAACATAATGGCATAAAATAAGCCAAATTATTACAAGCATTAATCTATCAATAGATTATTGTTCTTCACACTTCTCAATTTCCTATTTTTAAAACAAATGCATATTCATTTATAGATAGAAATGCATATATTACTTAGAGATGTTTGGGAAAATGCATTAGGAGTAAAGCATTAATAAATGTAATGATTTATTTCTTGGGACCATTTTACATATTTTTCAAGTCACTGAAAATAGACTAGAAAGTTTTTAGGCAAAACTTTAAAAACTCCATTCCATGGGAGACATTGACAAATACTGCATTAAAATGTCTTTGATCCACTGATGTGAGATATGGTAGATTTTAAATAAGAAGTTTCTTCTTTCCTAGAATCAGTAGCAGGCTTTGTCATTTAAAAAAAATGTTTCTTTGCAAATTAACCACACGACAGATATTAAAGTCAAAGCATCTGAACTGCAGCAGCAGCTCTAAACATAGTTATTATCTTGAACCATGTTAAAAATTTGAACTTAAAAATGATTCTTAAAAACTAGTATATGTAATGAATGTCTTATTAGACAACATCTTATTCTCTACCTCTAAGCATGTTCAACTCTGATAATATATGCAAATTATTCCTTTTCAAACTTTAATATGAGAGAATATGAGAACATCTTGAATTATCATAGAAAACTAACAAATTACAGTGCTTTTCACTTAAATGAATACCTGTTAAAGAGCTAAGACACATTTGTAGAACACTTACTCTACAAACTAAATCAAAATGTATACAGAAAATACATATACAGACATTTTAAAATGAACATTGAAAGCACTATTGGTTTAAAACACACACAGGCACACAGAAAAAAATTCTAAGGGAAAAGCAAAAAGAATATTATCACTTGATAAAAGAATAAGAAAATAATTAGAACTGTTTACTGTATATACTTGAATTTATCTTTGCCTTTAAATATGAACTTGCATCAAAATAGTATTCATAAAAAGAGTTGGGAATGGGTTAGTAATCTATTTCAAGTTAATATATAAAATGAAAAGAAGCAGAAGATATTAAGAAGAGGTGGCAAGAATACACAGAAGAACTGTACAAAAAAGATATTCATGACCAAGATAATCACGATGGTATGATCACTCACCTACAGCCAGACATCTTGGAATGTGAAGTCAAGTGGGCCTTAGAAAGCATCACTACGAACAAAGCTGGTGGAGGTGATGGAATTACAGTTGAGCTATTCCAAATCCTGAAAGATGATGCTGTGAAAGTCCTGCACTCAATATGCCAGCAAATTTGGAAAACGCAGCAGTGGCCACAGGACTGGAAAAGGTCAGTTTTCATTCCAATCCCAAAGAAAGGCAATGCCAAAGAATGCTCAAACTACCACACAATTACACTCATCTCACATGCTAGTAAAGTAATGCTCAAAATTCTCCAAGCCAGGCTTCAGCAATACTTGAACCGTGAACTTCCTGATGTTCAAGCTGGTTTTAGAAAAGGCATAGGAACCAGAGATCAAATTGCCAACATCCACTGGATCATGGAAAAAGCAAGAGAGTTCCAGAAAAACATCTATTTCTGCTATATTGACTATGCCAAAGCCTTTGACTGTGTGTTTCACAATAAACTGTGGAAAATTCTGAAAGAGATGGGAATACCAGACCACCTGACCTGCCTCTTGAGAAATCTGTATGCAGGTCAGGAAGCAACATGGAACAACAGACTGGTTCTAGATAGGAAAAGGAGTACGTCAAGGCTGTATATTGTCACCCTGTTTATTTAACTTATATGCAGAGTACATCCTGAGAAGCGCTGGACTGGAAGAAACACAAGCTGGAATCAAGATTGCCGGGAGAAATATCAATAACCTCAGATATGCAGATGACACCACCCTTATGGCAGAAAGTGAAGAGGAACTCAAAAGCCTCTTGATGAAAGTGAAAGTGGAGAGTGAAAAAGTTGGCTTACAGCTCAACATTCAGAAAACAAAGATCATGGCATCTGGTCCCATCACTTCATGGGAAATAGATGGGGAAACAGTGGAAACAGTGTCAGACTTTATTTTTCTGGGCTCCAAAATCACTGCAGATGGTGACTGCAGCCATGAAATTAAAAGATGCTTAGTCCTTGGAGGGAAAGTTATGACCAACCTATATAGCATATTCAAAAGCAGAGACATTACTTTGCCAACAAAGGTCCGTCTAGTCAAGGCTATGATTTTTCCTGTGGTCATGTACGAATGTGAGAGTTGAACTGTGGAGAAGGCTGAGTGCCGAATAACTGATGCTTTTGAACTGTGGTGTTGGAGAAGACTCTTGAGAGTCCCTTGGACTGCAAGGAGATCCAACCAGTCCATTCTGAAGGAGATCAGCCCCAGGATTTCTTTGGAAGGAATGATGCTGAAGCTGAAACTCCAGTACTTTGGCCACCTCATGTGAAGAGCTGACTCATTGGAAAAGACTCTGATGCTGGGAGGGATTGGGGGCAGGAAGAGAAGGGGACGACAGAGGATGAGATGGCTGGATGGCATCACTGACTCGATGGACGTGAGTCTGAGTGAACTCTGGGAGTTGGTGATGGACAGGGAGGCCTGGCATGCTGCAATTCATGGGGGCGCAAAGAGTCAGACAGGACTGAGTAACTGAACTGAACTGATATAAAATGAAATGTAAAAGGATCAGCAACCTATCCAAGGCCAAAATAAAATCAATGGCACGGTCAGGTTCCTACTTATTTACTGCAGTCACTGAAAGAACCACTACATTTTTGCCTGCTGTTTGCATCTCATGTTCCACCACAGAAGTATACTTTGTAAAAGTTTTTAATAAGGAATGAAGGGTTTGTTTGCTCATTATTCTGATTTAAAAGAAAGCAGTTAGATTTCACAACATATATGTACCTATATCTGCCCTATTGAGCAGGAAAGATGTGTCAATTCATTAAAAGTAATGTCTGGGTGTGTTTGTGTATGTGTGTATGACAAATTCTAATACAATAAACTCAAATTCTTCTCTGTAAAAACAAGGAAATTGGAAACTAAAAAGCTATTATAATAAGCACATTTCAATCTGAACAAACTTTGATGTTTCATTGTGAGGAAGAAGAAAGCCAATTTACTTAGAAAAATATGTAGAAGTCCATGAGAAGTAGTCATCTAGTGACTGTCTTAAGACATATTTTCTTTTCATCTATAGTGAAGTCTCTCAGTCACGTCCGACTCTGTGACCCCATGGACTGTAGCTTACCAGGCTCCTCCGTCCATGGGATTTTCCAGGCAAGAGTACTGGAGTGGGTTGCCATTTTCTTATCCAGAGGGTCTTCCTGACTCAAGGATAGAACCCAGGTCTTCCACATTGTAGGCAGACACTTTACCATCTGAGCCACCAGGGAAGTCCAAAGTACTGCTAAGTCATAATTTTGTGGTGTTGAAACTTTTTTCATGTAGTCTCTATGTCATATTTGTTTCAACTGTCTATAGTCCCTTACTCCCTCCAGTGAAGTTACAGGATGTATATGTCAGCGACAAAGATTGTATTATCAAGAGGAAATGCCATCCTACAAATCCTATTACAAACTTTCTGGGTTGCATCTTTGCTCTAGTTTTAAAAATTAATTGTCTTGCCCGAAGAATTTGCAATTAGCGTCTTAGTTTTCTGTTGCCTGCAGTAATTGCACAAACTGCAACAGTCTTAGTTTGTTCCATGACCTAATCAGTTCAGTTCAGTTCAGTCACTCAGTTGTGTCCAACTCTTTGCGACTCCATGGACTGCAGCACAACAGGCTTCCCTGTCCATCACCAACTCCCGGAGCCTACTCAAACTCATGTCCATTGAGTCGGGGATGCCATCCAACCATCTCATCCTCTGTCATCCCCTTCTCCTACTGCCTTCAATCTTTCCCAGCATCAGGGTCTTTTCTAGTGAGTCAGCTCTTCACATCATGTCTTTCCAATGAATATTCAGGACTGATTTCCATAGACTGATTGGATCTCTTTGCAGTCCAAGGGATTCTCAAGAGTCTTCTCCAACACCACAGTTCAAAAGCATCAATTCTTCAGCATTCAGCTTTCTTTATAGTCCAACTCTTAGATCCATACATGACTACTGGAAAAACTGTAGTCTTGACTAGATGGACCTTTGTTGGCAAAGTAATGTCTCTGCTTTCTAATATGCTGTCTAGGTTGGTCATAGCTTTTCTTCCAAGGAGCAAGCATCTTTGAATTTCATGGCTGCAGTCACTATCTTCAGTGATTGAGAGACAGATAAATACAGAAAATCACATTTTACCAAAGCAGAACCCCTTCCAAGCAGAAAACTTTGCAGGAATCCAAACAAGATTAGAAAAATCTGAACCATAATTGACAAATATTTGGAGGCTCAGAGTGCAGAAACCTGAGACTTAAAAACTCCTGGGGAGTCCCCTGGCTTTTGTGAGTATTTTGTCCTGGATCTCTAATAGATTCTCACAGCGAAAATCACAATTCTCACAAAAGAAAATTTCCTTTGGACTTCCAACATGGAATGGGAATGTAACTTTGAAATATGTCAGAACATTCTATTGTTCTTAACAAGGCTTTCCTTCAAGAGAAACTGTATTACCAAGGACAAACCTTTTGGAATTTTATCAAAGCTAACTGACTTGAGGTAAGTTAAATACCCAGTCTCAGTCCTTTTCAATATGCTTAGCAGGAGGAAGAAAACTAAAAGATACTTGTGAGGTTTACAGCCATGGGACTCAGGCTCACTAAAAGACTAAGAACTGGCCATAAGACTATAGAATGCTTTCTCTCCCTCTAGATCTTTATACCACTTCACTAAAGTCTATTTATTGGAGTTCCTTTTAACCAACTCATCATATCTAGCTTTCAACAAAAAGTTGTAAGGACTAATAAAAGGTTGCTAAAAACAGTTTGAAGGAACAGAGAAAACATCAGCACTAGAGTGCGGCATGGCAAAAAGTTGGATATTTTAGACCATAAATTAAAAAAAAAAATACTGTGATTAATTTGCTAAAGGCTTATCAGCTAAGAATGCTGCCTCCCACAGCAGTAAGCAAAGAATATGCAGACATCAGAGATTATAATCACCCCCAATGCTGAGCCTTGAGGGAACTCAGGATGGAAACAAGGAATACCTGCTGGTCATGAGACTACAGTCACACTTGATGTTGCAGCTTGAAGAAACTCAGGATGAAAAAACACAGGATGATGGCCCCAGATACCTGAGGTGCATTATAAAGGAATTATTTCAGTAAGCCAAGACTCTTGCATCTTCCCATATACAGAAAAGCATTAAATTACTTAAGATATCTGGTTTTCTTTAATTAACAATAAGTATCTCCCCCTCTCACACTGCCTCCTCAGAACAGTTTTCTCAGCATTATCTGAAATGCTGTCTCTTGGGCTTGAAATCCTAAGAATGTCTGCAGAATAAAATTAAATTCTCAGCTTTTAGTTTGTGCATTTGTTTTCAATAGACAGGCCACCATGGAAAAAGTAGGCAACATGCAAAAACAAACACATAATGTAGGTAGTGAGCTTGAAAATTTAGAAGGAGGAAAAAAAAAGGCAAAAGGTTAAAAACACTACAAGAGGAATGAAGAATGTCTTCAACGGGTTCATTATTAAAATGGAAATTGCCAGTGAAGGAATCTCTGAGCTTGAGAATACATCAATATAAGTTAATAGAAACTTCTCAAACTAAAAAGTAAAGAAAAATATAAAGCAGAAAATTCAAGTACTGTGGGACAATTATAAAAGGTAAAACATGATGTACATGTAATGAGAATACTACAAGGAAAAAGGAATGGAAGATATTTCTGAAGAAATAGTATTGGAGAATTTCATCAAACTAATGTCAGACACTAAACCACAGATCTAGGAAGATCAGAGAGCATCAGAAAGAATAAATGCCAGAAATACTACTTAGACTTTTCACAGTCAACCTGCAGAAGGTCAAAGACAGAGTCTTGAGAGAAACCTTACCTATAGAGGAGCTAAGATAAGAATTTTATTGTTGTATTTCAGTTGCTAAGTCATATCTGACCCTTTGCAACCTCATGGATGACTGGCTCCTCTGTCCACCACTATCTCCTGGAGTATGCTCAAATTCATGTTCATTGTTTCACTGATACTATCTAACCACCTCATCCTCTGCCATCCCCTTTCCCCTTTTGCCTTCAATTTTTCCCAGTATCAGGGCCTCTTCCAATTAGTCAGCTCTTCATGTCTGGTGGCCAAAGTTTTGGAGCCTCAGCTTCAGCATCAGTCTTTTCAATGAATATTCAAGGTTGATTTCTTTTAAGATTGACTGGCTTGATCTCCTTGCAGTTCAAGGGACTCTCAAGTGTCTACACCAGCATGGCAATTCAAAAGCATCGATATTTTGGCACTCAGCCTTTTTATTTTCCAACTCACACATCCATACATGACTACTGAGAAGACCATAGCTTTGACTATATGGACATTTGTCAGCAAAGTAATGTCTCTGTTTTTAATAAAGTGTCTATGTTTGTCATGGGTTTCCTTCCAAGGAGCAAGTGTCTTTGAATTTTATGGCTGTAGTCACTGTCCTCAGCGATTTTGGAAATCAAGAAAATAAAATTTGTCCCGGCTTCCACTTTTCCTTTTTCTATTTTATTTGGCTTTGTATATTTTTCTCTGATGTTCTAGCTTTCTATATGTAGATATGTGTTAATGATCTACAACAATTTCCTTCTCTCTGAAGAATTTTTAAAAAATTTCTTATAAAGGAGGTATCTACAACAATTTCCTTCTCTCTGAAGGATTTTTAAAAAATTTCTTATAAAGGAGGTCTACTATAAAGCAATAAATTTTCTCAGTGTTTGCCTGAGAAAGTATGTATTTCTCCTTCACTGTTAAAGGACAATTTTACAGAATATAGAATTCTGGATTGGAGTTTGGGTTTTATTTCTCTAAACAATTTAAATACCTCACTTCATTCTCCTCTTGCTTGTATGGTTTTTGAAGAAAAGTGGAATGCAATTATTATCTTCAACTTTTCCTCAAAACCATACAAGCAACAGGAGAATGAAGTGAATCATTTAAAGTGTTGAGAGAATTTAAACAAAAACCAACAGCTCCAATCTAGAATTCTGCATTCTTTAAAATTGTCTTTTAGCAGTGAAGAAGAAAAGAATACTTTCTCAGGCAAACATTGAGAAAATTTGTTGCTTTAGAGTAGACCTGCTTTACAAGAAATTAAAAAAAAATAAACTTCAGAGAGAAGAAAATCTATGCAAATTAAATACCTCATTTCTACATATAGAAAGGTAGAGCATCAGAAAAAAAATAAGCAAGGTCAATAAGCACTTTCATTCTTCTTAGTTGATCTAACAAGCAAATTTTTGTCTAAAATAATAGCAGCAAGTGTGTATGTCATGTATAAGTAAAATGAATGACTGTGATTATACAAAGGACTTGAGGAAGGAATTAGAAGTATTTTGTTATTGTAAAGTACTTCCTTATGAACAAAGCTAGTGAAGATGATGAAATTCCTACTGAGCTATTTCAAACCCTAAAAGATGATGATGTTAAAGTGCTGTATGCATTATGTCAGCAAATTTGGAAAATTCAGCAATGTCTACAAGACTCCAGTCAGTTTTCATTTCAATCCCAAAGAAGGGTGATGCCAAAGAATGTTCAAACTACCATACAATTGCACTCATTTCACATGCTAATAAGATAATGTTCATAATCCTTCAAACTAGGCTTCTACAGTATGTAAACCAAGAACTCTCAGATGTACCAGCTGGATTTAGAAAAGACAGAGGAAGTACAGACCAAATTGTCAACATCCATTGGATCATAGAAAAAGCAAAGGAATTCCAGTAAGAAACATTTACTTCTTCACTGACAACACTAAAGCCTTTGACTGTGTGGATCACACAAACTGTGGAAAATTCTTCAAAAAATTAGAACACCTGATCACCTTGTCTACTGAGAAACCTGTAGGCAGGTCAAGAAGTAGCAGTTAGAACCTATACATGGAACAGTGGTTCAAAATTGGGAAAGGAGTACATTAAGGCTGAATATTGTCACCCCGCTTATTTAACTTATATGCAGAGTAAATTATGCAAAATGCCAGACTGGATGAATCACAAGCTGGAATTAAGACTGCCAGCCCACTCCAGTACTCTTGTCTGGAAAATCCCATGGACAGAGGAGCCTGGTAGGCTGCAGTCCATGGGGTCGCTAAGAGTTGGACACGACTGAACGACTTCACTTTCACTTTTCACTTTCATGCATTGGAGAAGGAAATGGCAACTCACTCTAGTGTTCTTGTCTTGAGAATCTCAGGGACGGGGGAGGCTGGTGGGCTGCCATCTATGGGGTCGCACAGAGCTGGACACGACTGAAGTGACTTAGCAGCAGCATTACGCTTTCTTCTGCTAAGAAATTGTTACTTGAGATAAACTTCATTAAAGTGGGTCTCAGTCTTTTCCAGTGAATCAACTCTTCGCATGAGATGGCCAAAGTACTGGAGTTTCAGCTTTAGCACCATTCCTTCCAAAGAAATTTCAGGGCTGATCTCCTTTAGAATGGACTGGTTGGATCTCCTTGCAGTCCAAGGGACTCTCAAGAGTCTTCTCCAACACCACAATTCAAAAGCATCAATTCTTCGGCGCTCAGCCTTCTTCACAGTCCAACTCTCACATCCATACATGACCACAGGAAAAACCATAGCCTTGACTAGACGGACCTTTGTTGGCAAAGTAATGTCTCTACTTTTGAATATGCTATCTATGTTGGTCATAACTTTCCTTCCAAGGAGTAAGCGTCTTTTAATTTCATGGCTGCAGTCACCATCTGCAGTGCTTTTGGAGCCCCCCAAAAAATAAAGTCTGACACATTTTCCACTGTTTCCCCATCTATTTCCCATGAAGTGATGGGACCAGATGCCATGACCTTCGTTTTCTGAATGTTGAGCTTTAAGCCAACTTTTTCACTCTTCTCTTTTACTTTCATCAAGAGGCTTTTTAGTTCCTCTTCACTTTCTGCTATAAGGGTGATGTCTTGTGCATATCTGAGGTTACTGATACTTCTCCCTGCAATCTTGATTCCAGCTTGTGCTTCTTCCAGCCCAGCGTTTCTCATGATGTACACTGTATAGAAGTAAAATAAACAGGGTGACAATATACAGCCTTGATGTACTCCTTGTCCTATTTGGAACCAGTCTGTTGTTCCATGTCCAGTTCTAACTGTTGCTTACTGGCGTGCATATAGGTTTCACAAGAGGCAGGTCAGTTGGTCTAGTATTCCCATCACTTTCAGAATTTTCCACAGTTGATTGTGATCCACACAGTCAAAGGCTTTGGCATAGTCAATATAGAAGAACTAGATGTTTTTCTGGAACTCTCTTGGTTTTTCCATGATCCAGTGGATGTTGGCAATTTGATCTCTGGTTCCTCTGCCTTTTCTAAAACCAGCTTGAACATCTGGAAGTTCACGGTTCAGGTATTGCTGAAGCCTGGCTTGGAGAATTTTGAGCATTACTTTACTAGTGTGTGAGATGAGTGCAATTGTGTGGTAGTTTGAACCTTCTTTGGGATTGGAATGAAAACTGACCTTTTCCAGTCCTGTGGCCACTGCTGAGTTTTCCAAATTTGCTGGCATATTGAGTGCAGAACTTTCACAGCATCATCTTTCAGGATTTGACATAGCTCCACTGGAATTCCATCACCTCCACTAGCTTTGTTCATAGTGATGCTTTCTAAGGCCCACTTAACTTCACATTCCAAGATGTCTGGCTGTAGGTGAGTGATCACACCATCGTGATTATCTGCGTCGTGAAGATCTTTTTTGTACAGTTCTTCTGTGTATTCTTGCCACCTCTTCTTAATATCTTCTGCTTCTGTTACGTCCATAGCATTTCTGTCATTTATCTAGCCCATCTTTGCATAAAATGTTCCCTTGGTATCTCTAATTTTCTTGAAGAGATCTCTAGTCTTTCCCATTCTGTTGTTTTCCTCTATTTCTTTGCATTGATCACTGAGGAAGGCTTTTATCTCTTCTTGCGATCCTTTGGAACTCTGCATTCAGATGGTTATATCTTTCTTTTTATCCGTTGATTTTCACTTCTCTTCTTTTCACTGCTATTTTTAAGGCCTCCCCAGACAGCCATTTTGATTTTTTGCATTTCTTTTCCATGCGGATAGTCTTGATCCCTGTCTCCTGTACCATGTCACCAACCTCTGTCCATAGATCATCAGGCACTCTATCTATTAGATCTAGGCACTTAAATCTATTTCTCATTTCCACTGTATAATCACAAGGGATTTGACCTAGGTCATACCTGAATGGTCTAGTGGTTTTCCCTACTTTCTTCAATTCAAGTCTGAATTTGGCAATAAGATGTTCATAATCTGAGCCACAGTGAGCTCCCAATTTTGTTTTTGCTGACTGTATAGAGCTTCTCCATCTTTGACTGTAAAGAATATAATCAATCTGATTTCCGTATTGACTATCTGGTGATGTCCATGTGTAGAGTCTTCTCTTGTATTGTTGGAAGAGGGTGTTTGCTATGACCAGTGTGTTCTCTTGGCAAAACTCTATTAGCCTTTGCCCTGCTAATTACGTATTCCAAGGCCAAATTTGCCCGTTACTCTAGGTGTTTCTTGACTTCCTCTTTTGCATTCCCATCCCCTTATCCTTAAAAAGAAAAAAATGTGAGGCAAAACTAAAAGAATTATAAGAAGAAGTAGGTGAATTCACTATTATACTTGAAGACTTTAACCCTTTACTATCAGAAATATGTAGATACTACAGGTAGCAAATCAGTAAGGGCTTAGCTGAACTTGATAGAGCCACCAAGCAACTGGATAAAATCGACATCTATGAACAACTTCATTTAATAAACATACTTCTCATACTCATGTGGAACATACACCAAGACAGAGCATATTGTAAGTCATAAAACACAGCTTCAAACATTTAAAATAATAGAAATTAAATGAACAAAGGTACTGCAAGGAAGAAAAGGTAGTCTTTTCAACAAATAGTGATGAAACAACTGATCATCATGCAAAACTAAATCTTGATAAAGACCTTACCCCCTTCATAAAAATTAAATCAAAATGCATCAGAGATCTACATGTAAAATACATAAATATAAAACTCCTAAAAAAAAAAACAGGAGAGAACTTAGATAACAATGTATTTGGTGAAAACTTTTATATATAGGTCTTCCTTTGTATCCCTGGGGGATTGGTTCCAGGACTCCATATGAACATTCCCATGAATGCTTAAGTCCCTGACAGTTGGTCTCTTCATTCACAGGTTCTGCATCTGAGGATATGGAGGGTACACTGTACAACACCAAGGAATTATCCATGAAAAAAATTAGTTGATTAAATGGCATTCACTAGATGGAAAAAGTTCAGCTCCACTAAAATCAGTCAAAAGAATGAACAGATAGACTACAGACTAGAAAATACTAGGAAAAGCATACCTAATAACCATATTTTAGATAGCCATTATTTAAAATATGAAAATACCCTTAACATTCAACAATAAGGCAATGAACAACTCTGTTAAGAAAAAAAAAACAATGAAAAGATTTAGCATACACTTAATCAAAGAAAATATGAAGATGGCAAACAAGCCTGTGACAAGATATTCCACATCAAATGTCATTAGGGAAATGAAAATTAAAAAAACAATAAGTTACCACTACACACCTGTCAGAATAGCCAAAACCTAGAACACTAACAGTACCAAATGCTGATGAGGATTTCGAGCAACTAGAACTCTCATTC
The DNA here is from genome assembly GCF_019923935.1 of Bubalus bubalis. Taxonomy (NCBI): domain Eukaryota; kingdom Metazoa; phylum Chordata; class Mammalia; order Artiodactyla; family Bovidae; genus Bubalus; species Bubalus bubalis. The sequence goes on from NC_059181.1 coordinate 103,386,682, forward strand.
ACTGCTGATGGGTAAACAAAATGGTATAGGCACTTTGGAAAAGAGTTTGGCAGTTTCTTATGAAATTAAGCATACTCTTACCATGCAATCCAGTAATCATGCACTTTGGTATTTACTCAAAGGAGCTGAAAACTTATTCCCACAGAAAAACCTCCAGGATATTTATAGTAGATTCATTCATAATTGCCAAAACTTGAAACAACTAATATGTCCTTCAGTAGATAAATGGATAAATAGACATTGGTGATCCAGACAATAAAATACTGTTTAGAGCTTAAAGGATGGAGAAGGCAATGGCACCCCACTCCAATACTCTTGCCTGGAAAATCCCATGGACAGAGGAGCCTGGTGGGCTGCAGTCCATGGGGTCCCTAAGAGTCAGACACGACTGAGCAACTTCACTTTCACTTTTCACTTTCATGCACTGGAGAAGGAAATGGCAACCTACTCCAGTGTTCTTGCCTGGAGAATCCCAGAGACAGGGGAGCCTGATGGGCTGCCGTCTATGGGGTCACACAGAGTTGGACACGACTGAAGTGACTTAGCAGTAGCAGTAGCAGAGCTTAAAGGAATGAGCTACTATATCCAAAATAACTTGAAGAAACCCTAAATGCATATTAATAAGTAAAAGAAGCTATTTTTAGAAGACCACATACTGTATGATTCCAACTGTATGATATTTCTGAAAAGGCAAAATTAGAGAGTGTAAAAATGTCTGTGGTTGTCAATGTGTAAAGGAGAAGATGAATGAATAGGCATATCGTAGAGTTTATTAGGACATTTAAAATGCTCTGTATGATGCTTTCATGATGGATACATATCATTATACATTTGCTAAAATTAATAGAACATGCAATCCTCAGAGTGTACTCTAATATAAACTATGAACTTTGGATGACAATGATGTGTCAATGTAAGTTCATCCTCCTAGTGGATCAGATCAGATCAGTCACTCAGTCGTGTCCGACTCTTTGCCACCCCATGAATCGCAGCACGCCAGGCCTCCCTGTCCATCACCAACTCCCGGAGTTCACTCAAACTCACGTCCATCGAGCCAGCGATGCCATCCAGCCATGTCATCCACTGTCGTCCCCTTCTCCTCCTGCCCCCAATCCCTCCCAGCATCAGTCTTTTCCAATGAGTCAACTCTCCGAATGAGGTGGCCAAAGTACTGGAGTTTCAGCTTTAGCATCATTCCTTCCAAAGAAATCCCAGGGCTGATCTCCTTCAGAATGGACTGGTTGGATCTACTTGCAGTCCAAGGGACTCTCAAGAGTCTTCTCCAATATCACAGTTCAAAAGCATCAATTCTTCGGCACTCAGCCTTCTTCACAGTCCAACTCTCACATCGATACATGACCACAGGAAAAACCATAGCCTTGACTAGACGAACCTTTGTTGGCAAAGTAATGTCTCTGCTTTTGAATATGCTATCTAGGTTAGTCATAACTTTCCTTCCAAGGAGTAAGCGTCTTTTAATTTCATGGCTGCAGTCACCATCTGTAGTGATTTTGGAGCCCAGAAAAATAAAGTCTGACACTGTTTCCACTGTTTCCCCATCTATTTCCCATGAAGTGGTGGGACCGGATGCCATGATCTTCGTTTTCTGAATGTTGAGCTTTAAGCCAACTTTTTCACTCTCCACTTTCACTTTCATCAAGAGGCTTTTGTGTTCCTCTTCACTTTCTGCCATAAGGGTGGTGTCATCTGCATATCTGAGGTTATTGATATTTCTCCCGGCAATCTTAATTCCAGCTTGTGTTTCTTCCAGTCGAGCGTTTCTCATGATGTACTCTTCATATAAGTTAAATAAACAGGGTGACAATATACAGCCTTGACGGACTCCTTTTCCTATTTGGAACCAGGCTGTTGTTCCATGTCCAGTTCTGTTGCTTCCTGACCTGCATACAAATTTCTCAAGAGGCAGATCAGGTGGTCTTGTATTCCCATCTCTTGAAGAATTTTCCACAGTTGATTGTGATCCACACAGTCAAAGGCTTTGGCATAGTCAATATAGCAGAAATAGATGTTTTTCTGGAACTCTCTTGCTTTTTCCATGATCCAGCGGATGTTGGCAATTTGATCTCTGGTTCCTCTGTCTTGTCTAAAACCAGCTTGAACATCAGGAAGTTCACGGTTCACATATTGCTGAAGCCTGGCTTGGAGAATTTTGAGCATTACTTTACTAGCGTGTGAGATGAATGCAATTGTGCAGTAGTTTGAGCATTCTTTGGCATTGCCTTTCTTTGGGATTGGAATGAAAACTGATCTTTCCAGTCCTGTGGCCACTGCTGAGCTTTCCAAATTTGCTGGCATATTGAGTGCAGCACTGGATGTTGACAATAGGGAAGTCTATCTGTGTGTGGAAGTAGACACTATATAGGAAGTCTCTGTATCTTCTCCTCAATTTTTTTGTAAATCTAAAACTTCTCTAAAACATAAAGTTTACTTAAAATAAAAATTTGTAGAACATTTTCCTAAATGGTATATCTCACACACAGTTGTTGAGCACTTAACATGTGCCCACAGTACCCACTCCAGGATTCTTGGGCTACCCACTCCAGTGGTAAGCTACCCACTCCAGTAATCTTAGGCTTCCCTCATGGCTCATTTGGTATAGAATCCACCTGCAATGTAGGAGACTTGGGTAATCCCTGAGTTGGGAAGATCCCCTGGAGAAAGAAATGGTTACCCACTCCAGTATTCTGACCTGGAGAATTCCATGGACTCTATAGTCCATGGGGTCACAAAGAGTCAGACACGACTGAACAAGTTTTACTTTCACTACCATATGCCAAGGATATTTCTCAGGACTGATTCCGCTTTTTAAGGACTGGATGAAGTATCTGTGCTCTCAAATAACGTCAAAATAATATGAAGAAAATACTGATAGGGTATTAGACATCTTGCTCTTTGGGAAATGTTTTCTGTGTTTTTAACATGAGCCTAGAAGCACATATAGAGTTGGAGGAAAGGTCTGTCTAGTCAAGGCTATGTTTTTTCCCGTGGTCATGTATGGATGTGAGAGTTGGAGTGTGAAGAAAACTGAGCGCCGAAGAATTGATGCTTTTGAACTGTGGTGTTGGAGAAGACTCTTGAGAGTCCCTTGGACTGCAAGGAGATCCAACCAGTCCATTCTGAAGGAGATCAGCCCTGGGATTTCTTTGGAGGAAATGATGCTGAAGCTGAAACTCCAGTACTTTGGCCACCTCATGCGAAGAGTTGACTCATTGGAAAAGACTCTGATGCTGGGAGGGATTGGGGGCAGGAGGAGAAGGGGACAACAGAGGACAAGATGGCTGGATGGCATCACCGACTCGATGGACGTGAGTCTGAGTCAATTCCGGGAGTTGGTGATGGACAGGGAGGCCTGGCGTGCTGCAATTCATGGGGTCGCAAAGAGTCGGACATGACTGAGTGACTGAACTGAACTGAAGGAGTTATAATCCTCACTTTATCTTCTGCAAATGAACCTAAGTTAAAGAAAGGAAAAGATCAACTCTAAAACACATCAATGAACCTTAATAAGGGAGACTATCAAGATGGTGGAGGAGTAAGACAAGGAAATCACCTTTCTCCCCATAAATACATAAAAAATACACTTTCATGTGAAACAACTCTTACAGAACACATAATGAATCCTGGAAGAAGACCCCAGACTTCCAAAAAGACAAGCTACGCTCCACAGAATGAGGCAGGGCAAGAAATATGAGGGAAAAAAGAGACAAAAGATTTGAGCAGGGGACTTGTGCCTTGGGGAGGAAGCTCTGAAGGAGGGAGAATTTCCACACACTCAGAAACTCCCTCATAGGTGGGAACAGGGGAGAGCTTCAGCATCTCAAAGGGGAATGCAGCAACAGGTGCTTGGAAGGCAAAACAGAGAATTCACCACAGAGATCATTGCTGACCAGCACTTCCCAGTCGGGAAGCATCTTGCACACCCACTACAGGGAGAGGGGGCTGGGTGCTGAGGCTTAGACTTCAGGGGTCAGAATGGAGAGGAGAGAGGACCAAGGAGAGGAGAGGTCTCAGGGAGAGGACTGAGGTTGACTGCTGTGAAGATACTCTGAGGGGCTGGTATGACACAGCTGAGGGAGTCTAGGAAAAAACCTAGGCCTCCCAGAAAGGAAAGAGATCGTTGCTACAAGGACCCTCTAACTCCCCACGCTCACAGATCCCAGGAACCTATCTCCAAGAATGACATAGTGGGACGAGCAACAGCTGTGAGCTGCCCAACCACAAAGGTAGATCTGCCTGGCCACCACCAAGCCAGAGGTGGAACAAGACATGACTGTGGTTTACAATCCCAGAAGGAGAATACAAGCTTACTGGCCACTGCCAAAGCTGGGGTGAGTGCCTAAGGCAGGAGACAAAACACCACTGCCACGGTCCTGATCCCAGAGGTAGCAGTTACTGCTAAGCCATGAGCAGGCAAAGGTTACTGCCCATACCTTCTTATGAGCCTATGAAACTTGGTTCTGCTGAGGGACACACAACCCTGGCCAATCCCCTTAGGAGAGCACATGGCATACCTCAAACCATAGCAACTTCTTGCACGCCTCAGCCACAGCAGGAGATCCCTGCATACCTCTGTTATGGCTTCCATACCCTTCCCTCTCCCCAGCTCAACTGAGCAAGTGAGCCCTAATAAGTTGCTACTTTGCCTCCTCTGGTATGGGTGGGAAAGAGACTCTGGAGGGTGGCCTACAAGCAGTAGTGGGCCCAAAACCAAAGCAGAGCATCAGGGGCTGTGTCAGCAAGGAAGGGGAAGGAATTCGGTCCTGAAGTTACAGGTGCAGCAGGTTAATGCCTGCAGTTAGCCTGAGACTGTGGACTTTGGAGGAAATTGTGGACTTTGGACACAAGTACAAACTGGAGCAAGGCCAGATCTGAGTCTAAGCTGATTTCACAGTGCCCACAGTAGGTCCAGAGATCTTCCTAGAAATGTTGGAGGACTTTATGAGTAGACAGTTTGGCTGGTGCTTACTGTGTGGTGAGGACAATGGCAGAATCAGGAGGACAAACTTCTTACTAGCATTCTCTCATATAAAATTTTTTCCTCTATTTTTTGGTTTGTTTTCTTCTTTGTATTGGTCTAAAGTTCTCTACTATTCCTTAAGTTTTTATTTTTAACTTACTTTTTTTAAAAAAAATTATTTTAAAATAAATTTATTTGACGTTTTTCCTATTTTTACAGTTTTTAGTTATAATGCACTTTTCCGTGTTTTTGATTTTGTATTTTTGCTAGTCTAGTTTTTAGTATTCATTTTCATTTATGGGTTTGTTTGTTGGCTTGGTTGCTTTCTTCTTTCATGCATTTATTCTTTTTTTCCCTCTTTTTCACTCTTCTTTATTCTTTGTAAACGTGAGTTTCTTGGTGTTCTTGGCTGTTGAATGTTGCCTTCACCATTTGTCTTGGGCTTGTATCCTTTGTGATGTGTGCCTTGTGGAGTCTTGGTGCTACAGTAAAAGGTCAGGCCTGAACCACTGAGGTAGGAGAGCTGAGGCCAGGACTTTGGACTACCAGAGAGCTCCCAACCCCATGGAATATTAATTAGTGAGACCTCTCTGAAAGACCTCTATCTCAACACTTAAGACCAGGCACCACTCAAAGGCAAGCAAGCTACAGCGGTGGGAACCTCATGCCAAATCTTCAACAAAACAAGAACACAACCCTACCCATTAGCAGAAAGTATCCCTTAAAGCCATTCCAAGCCCATAGACATCTCAAAAGTAGACACACACTACTGGACATGGCACTGGCCCTCAGAGAGAAATGACCCATCTGTATCCATCAATTCAGGTACAAGTCCTCCCCCACCCTCCCCATACACCCCAGTCAGGAAAACTTCACAAGGCACTGATCCAACTCCACAAATAAAATGAACTGTGACCTTACAGCCATCAGAAAAGAGACTGCAAACAAAATAAATTAAACAAAATTAAAAGACAGAGAAACATGCAGAAGATGAAGTAACATGATAAAACCCCACAAGACCAAGCAAATGAAGACGAAGTAGGCAGTATACTTGAAAAAGATGATTCAAATATTTGAAATAAAGTGGAGGCAGAGATAAATAAAATGGAGGCACAGATTGAGAAGATAGAAGAAATCTTTAACAAAGACATATAATAACTAAAGAATAGACAATCAGTAATACTACACAATTACTGAGACAAAATATATACTAGAGGGAACCAATAGCAGAATAACGGAGGCAGAAGAACAGATAAGTGAGCTGGAAGATGGAATGTTGGAAATAACTGAAGCAGAGCAGAATAAAGAAAAAAGAATGAAAAGAAATAAGGACAGTCTCAGAGACCTCTGGGACAACATTAAGCTCACCGACATTCAAATTATAGAAGCCCTAGAAGAAAAAGAGAAAAGGAAAGATTATGAGTAAATATATAATGAGTTTGTAGTAGGAAACTTCCTTAAGATGGGAAAGAAAAAAGCCACCAAGTCCAGGAAGCCCAGAGAGTCCTATACAGGATAAACCCAAGGAGAAATATGCCAAAACACATATTAATCAAACTAATGAAAATTAAACACAAAGTAAGTATATTGAAAGTAGCAAGGGAAAGGAAAGAAATAACATATAAGGGGATTCCCATAAGGCTAACAGCTGATTGTTCAACAGAAAGTTTGTAGCATAGAGATAGTGGCAGGATATACTTGAAGTGATAGAAGGAAAAAAAGCCTACAACCAAGATGAGTCTACTGAACCAGGAACTCATTCAGATTCAAAGGATAAATCAAATGCTTTACAGATAAGCAAAAGTTAAGAGATTCAGCACCACCAAAACAGCTTTACAACAGATGCTAAAGGAATTTATATAGACAGGAAACACGAAAGAAAAAAACCTACATAAACAAACCCAAAATAGCAAAGTAAATGACAATAGAATCATATGTGTTTGCATAGTCACTTCAGTCGTGTCCAACTCTTTGTGACCCTATGAGCTATAGCTGACCAAGCTCCTCTGTCCATGGGATTCTCCAGGCAAGAACACTGCAGTAGGTTGCTGTGCACTCCTCCATGGGGTCTTCCCAAACCAGAGATTGAACCTGCATCTCTTTATGTCTCCTGCATTGGCAGGCAGGTTCTTTACCACTAGAACCACCTGGGAATTTCAATATGATATACATATCAATAATTACCTTAAATGTAAATGGATTAAATGCTATCACCAAAGGACACAGATTAGCTGAATGGATGCAAAAACAAGAACCATATATATGCTGTCTATACAAGACTCACTTCAGACCTAGAGGTGGATATAGACTGAAAGTGAGGGGCAGGTAAAAGACAGTACGTGCAAATGAAAATCAAAAGAAAGTAGGAGTAGCAATACTCATATCTGATAAAACAGACTTTAACATAAATACCATTATAAGAGACAAGGAAGGAAACTAATTAATGATCAAGGGATCAATCCAAGAAGAAGAAAAAACAATTATAAATAGAAATGCACCCAACATAGGAGCACCTCAATACATAAGGCACATACACACATGCTGACAACTATTAAAGGGGAAATCAACAGTAACAAAATAATAGTGGGGTACTTTAACAGCCCACTCATTCCAATGGTCAGATGATCCAGACAGAAAATTAATAAAGAGAAAAGCTTTAAACAGTATATTGGACTAGAGAGATCTAATTGATATATAAGGGTATTTTACCAAAAACATTAGTTTTCAATTTTTCACAAGTGTACATGAAACATTCTCCAGGATAGAACACATCTTGTATCACAAATCAAGCCTTGGTAAATTTTTAAAGACTGAAATCATATCAAGCATCTTTTCTGACCTCAACACTATAAGATTAGATATCAAATACAGGGAATAAAACTATAAAAACTGCAAATACATAGAAGCTAAACTATATGAATAATTTTGAATAATCAAGAGGTAACTAAAGAAATCAAAGGAGAAACAAAAAAGAAACAAATGACAATGAAAACTCAACAACTCAATACCTATGGGTTGCAGTAAAAATAGTGTTGAGTGTATTTTATAACAATACAGGTCTACCCCAAGAAACAACACAAACGTAGAATCAGCAACCTAACCTTATACCTAAAGCAACTGGAAAAAGAGCAAAAATCCCCAAAGATAGTAATAGGAGAGAAATAAATAGCAGAGCAGAAATAAATGAAAAAGAAAGGAAAGAGACGATATCAAAGATCAACAAAACTAAAAGTTATTTCTTGGAGAAGATAAACAAAATTAACAAACCATTAACCAGACTCATCAAGAAAAACAGGGAGAAGACTCAAGTCAATAAAATTGGAAATAAAAAAGAAGTCACAACAGACACCACAGAAATACAAAGGATCATAAGAGATTACTATGATCAATATGCTGTATTTTCTATTTCCTCTTGGTTTAGACTTGGAAGACTGTTCTTCTCTAAGAATTTTTCCATTTATTTCAGGTTGTAATTTTTTTTTTTTTTTGCAAAAATATACAATGGAGAAAAGACAGTCTCTTCAAAGAGTAGTGCTGGGAAAACTGGATGGCTGCATGTAAAAGAATGAAACTAGAACATTTTTTAACACCATATGTATAAATAAACTCAAAATGGACTAAAGCCTTAAATGTAAGGCCAGAAACTATAAAGGTCTTAGAGGAAAACATAGGCATTATTACAGTCTTTGGTATAAATCGGAGCAAGATCCTCTTTGACCCACCTCCTAGAATAATGGATATAAAAACAAATTTTTTTAAATGAGCCCTAATTAAACTCAAATCTTTTGTATAACAAAGGAAAAATGAGCAAGATTAAAAAGCAGCCCTAAGAATGAGAGAAAATAATTGCAAATGAAACAACTGACACATGATTAATTTACAAAATATGTGAGAAGCTCATACAGCTCAATATCAGGACAACAGTCCAATCAAAAAATGGGCAGAAGACCTAAGCAGACATTTCTCCAAAGATGACCTGCAGATGGTCAATCAACTTCAGGAAAAATGCTCAACATTGCTCATTATTAGAGAAAAGCAAATCAAAACTACAATGAGGTATCACCTCATACCAATCAGAAAGGCCATCATCAAAAAATCTACAAACAATAAATTCTGCAGAGGATGTGGAGAAAATGGAACCCTCCTACCTTGTTGGTGGGAATATAAATGGATACAGCCATTATGGAGAAGAGTATGGAGATTTCTTTTAAAAAAATCTAGGAATATACCCTGAGAAAGCCACAACTCTAAAAGATACATGTGCTCCAATATTCATTTCACCACTATTTACAATAACCAGGACATGGAAGCAACCAAGATTTCCATTGATAAATGAATGGATAGGGAAAATGTGGTACATATATATGATGGAATGTTACTCATCCATAAAAAACGAATTTCAGTCAGTTTTATGAAATGTGTGAACTTACAGCCTGTTGTACAGAGTGGAATAAGTCAGAAAAAGAAAAACAAATATATAATAATGCATATATATGGAATATTGAAAAAAGGTATTGAACCTCTTAGCAGGGAAGGAATGGAGATCCAGATGTAAAGAACGGACTGGTGGACACAGTGAGGGATTGAGAAGGTGGGATGCATGGATAAATTAGCATTGACATACATACACTATCATATGTAAAAGAGAAAACTGGTAAGAAGTTGTTATATTACAGGTAGCCCAGCCTGGTGCTCTGTGATGACCTAGACAGGTGGGACTGAGGAGGGGAGGGAAGCTCAAAATGGAGGGGATTTTTGTATAATTACACCTGCTTCACAATATTGTATGGCAGAAATCAACACAATATTGTAAAGTAATATCTTCCAAATAAAAAATGAATTTAAAAGAAGAAATTAAATTGGAATTTAATAAAAAGAAATTCAATAATTACAAAAATAATCAAAAATTAAATATAAATTTAAAAGAATACATTAATAGAAGAAGAAATGCATGCCTGCTCAGTCTCTCAGTCTTGTCTGACTCTTTGTGACTTCAGGGACTGTAGCCCACCAGGCTCCTCTTCATAGGATTTCCCAGGCAAGAATCCTGGAGTGGGTTGCTATTTCCTCCTCCAGGGGATTTTCCTGACCCGGGGATCAAACCTGCATCTCTTGTGTCTCCTGCATTGACATATAGATTCTTTATCTTGAACCACCTGGGAAGCCAAAAGGAGAAATAGCTCCCACTAAATAAATAAATAAAACACATTGATGAATGCCAATGAATTTCTCACCTGAGTTTTTTATGGCTTTACTATTTTTTAAAAAAATTTAAAAACCCTACTAACTATAAAACTACCACACTCTAGTTTACTATAGAGAAAAAAATCATTATTTAAAGATAAGTCTTTAGGAATGGCAACAAATTCATAAAAAGCAAACACTAAACTGATTTTGAAATAAGACAAATACATGCAAGTCCCAAGTCCATTTTCATTAAGGTTGTATGTCCATCATAAAGCCACAACTCTACTTTTTATTATTGCTTTTAGGATACTTTACATTTACTGAATATTTTAAAATATAACTTTGTCATGGTAGTTCTACTTACTTATCCTAATTTTTCATTATATAAAAAATGTTATGTTTAAATTAAATATGGCTCTCATGAAAGAATTAAATTACATGACATCAAAGTTGGTGATATTCACTCACTATAAATATGATTTTATTGTGAAAAGCAGTAAACTAATACAAAATCAAACTAATGATATGGGGTAAAATATGAAATTACATTATAAGCTGTTTTCTTTTGAATTCAAAAATTCAATATCTTGGCACCTGGTTTATATATATATATATATATATATATATATATATATACACACACACACACATATATCAATATAATTTATAAAATCAATGAACACATTGGCTATTTAAGATGGGCCCAAGAGAGTGCTGATGTCCTAGAAACAGAGATGCATAATAACAGAAATGTGGCTGCAGAGTATATGACAAATATTTATTTTTTGAAATTTTTAAACTTTAGAAATCTCTATCTTTAGCTACTCAAGTCAATATGTGTCAATATTCAGTATAGTCAATTGTGATTTTTAGAGATTTTGTTCTATAATGCTGTGAAACTAATAATTGCTTATTCATATTTCTGACATCCCATTATCTTTTATTGTGGCAGGGGAAAAAAAAAAAAAACATTGTCAGCAGTACTATGCTCTCAAACTCTCATTCTCGGGCTCTCTGATAGAAATGGCAAAAAATATTGCTGTTGATCAAACTCCCACAAGTTTAAACTCTTCTGAGAACTACACAGAATCTAGATTTAGAAATCTTGAAGTCTAGATCTTACATTTTTGTATTTCAAGAAGTTATAGAAGGAATATTTAGAATATATTTCTCTTTATGAACAGAATAACCAAAAAAGCAAACATTTCCCCCAAAGAAATTAGAGTATAGTCCAGGTTTGATACATGGGACAGGTGCTCAGGGCTGGCGCACTGGGATGACCCAGAGGGATGGGATGGGTAGGGAGGTGGGAGGGGGGTTCAGGATGGGGAACACATGTACACCTGTGGCTGATTCATATCAATGTATGGAAAAATCACTACAATATTGTAAAGTAATTAGCCTCCAATTAAAATGAATAAATGTCTTTAAGAAAAAGAAATTAGAGTGCAGAGGTGGAGTGGGAGTGAAGAAGTAAACACATTATCTTACTTATGGACAAGTCTGAAAGAATTTTAATCATCAGGATAAGCAGGTAAGAATATTCCAACCTCTAGTGACAAAAGTTTACCAGAAGATAAGATTATACAAAATATAATACCATATTATTTAAGCTCACTTCCTCTAAAAGTTCTATTTAATGAAAAAGAGTTCAAAATATCAGGAACTGAAAAAAAAAAAAAAGAAAAAACTCGTGGGGACTTCACTATGGAAAGTTAGTATAAAAAATGAGTTAGAGGCAGTCCTAAGATGGCAGAGGAATAGGAAGGGGAGACCACTTTCTCCCCCACAAGTTCATCAAAAGAACATTTGAACGCTGAGTAAAACCACAAAACACCTTCTGAATGCCTGCAGAGGACATCAGGCACCAAGAAAAAAAAAACCCATTGTCTTCAAAAGGAGCTAGGAAAAAATATAAAAGACAAAAAGAGAGACAAAAGAGGTAAGGATGGAGCTCCATCCTGGGAAGGGAGTCTTAAAAAAGAGAGAAGTTTCGAAACACCAGGAAACACTTTCACTGCCGTCTGTGGCAAGACTTGGAACCACAGAGGGCAACATAACTGGGGGGAAAAATAAATAAATAATTAAAAACCACAGGTTACGTGCCCAGGGGTAACTCCCCCAGAGGAGAAGCAGCTCAGATGCCTGTATTCACCACTAGCAAGTGGGGGCTGGACAGGGAGGCATGGACTGCATTGCTTAGAGTAAGAACAAGGCCTGAATGACCCGAGGGCAATCTGAGGGAGCTAACTTGGGCTAGCAAACCAGACGGTGAGATAGGTACCACATGAAAAGCCCTAACCTAAGAAACCGCCAGGCCCACTCACAGAACAAAAGACTGACTAGAGCTACAGGAAAAGCCCTAACCTAAGACACCATCAGGCCGGTCACAGAACAAAGGACTGAGCAGAGCTAGTTGGCTGCCAACCATCCCTCTCTGGGGACAGGCAGCCAGAGCCAGAAGGAGACAATCGCGGCCCCAGAGAGGCATTATCTACCAAATTGCAAGCAGGCTTCATTGCTAACTAAGACTTCCTGGGATTCTGGACGGCCAATATCCACCTGAGAAGGTGTGTCGGTTTTACACCCAGAAAACTGAGTGGCAGGGATGGGGGAGGTGATAAGTCGCAGCGACCGTGCCTGCCAAACACCTGATCACCTGAGCTGCTCGGACCTGGGAAGGGTGCAAAACGCAGGCCCAACCGAGTCTGCACCTCTGAGGACTACCCAAGTACCTGAACCTGAGTGGCTTAGAACTGGGAAGTTCATACAACCCAGGGCCAACTCAGGCAGTTCCCAGCAAAGCAACCTCAAGCCTAAGCAGTGTAGACAGACGAAGCACACACGCCGTGAGAGGGGACAAACCCAAAGTGGCTGAGACACTGCGAGCACATGCCAGTGTCATTTGTTTGCAACATCCCTCCCTCCCCACAGCACAACTGAAGAAATGAGCCTAAAAAAGTGTCCACCACCACCCCCTTGTGTCAGGGCAGAAATTAGACACTGAAGAGACCAGCAAACAGAAGAAGCTAAAACAGAGGGAACATCCTTGGAAGTGACAGGTGAAATGGATTAGTAGTTAGTACCGATTACATAGGAAGGTCCGTCTAGTCAAGGCTATGGTTTTTCCAGTAGTCATGTATGGATGTGAGAGTTGGACTATGAAGAAAGCTGAGCACCAAAGAATTGATGCTTTTGAACTGTGGTGTTGGAGAAGACTCTTGAGAGTCCCTTGGACTGCAAGGAGATCCAACCAGTCCATTCTAAAGGAGATCAGTCCTGGGTTTTCTTTGGAAGGAATGATGCTAAAGCTGAAACTCCAGTACTTTGGCCACCTCATGCGAAGAGTTGACTTATTGGAAAAGACTCTGTTGTTGGGAGGGATTGGGGTCAGGAGGAAAAGGGGACGACAGAGGATGAGATGGCTGGATGGCATCACCGACTCGATGGACGTGAGTTTGAGTGCACTCTGGGAGTTGGTGATGGACAGGGAGGCCTGGTGTGCTGTGATTCATGGAGTCGCAAAGAGTCGGACATGACTGAGTGACTGAACTGAACTGAACATAGGAAGGGGCCTATAGATCTTGAGAAATATAAGCCAGATCAAGGAACTAGATGAAAATGAACTGACCCCACACTGCCCACAACAAAACCAGAGAAAGTCCTAGATATATTTTTACTATTTTAACTATCATTCCTTGTGTTTTTTAGGTTTTTTAATTTTTTTAATATAAATTTATTTATTTTAATTGGAGGTTAATTACTTTACAATACTGTATTGGTTTTGCCATACATCAACATGAATCCTCCACAGATATACACGTGTTCCCCATCCCGAAACCCCCCTCCTTCCTCCCTCCCCATTCCATCCCTCTGGGTCTTCCCAGTGCACCAGCCCCAAGCAACCAGTATCCTGCATTGAACTTGGATTGGTGATTCATTTCATTTATGATATTATACATGTTTCAATGCCATTCTCCCAAATCATCCCACCCTCGCCCTCTCCCACAGAGTCCAAAAGACTGTTCTATACATCTGTGTCTCTTTTGCTGTCTCACATACAAGGTTATCATTACCATCTTTCTAAATTCCATATATATGTGTTAGTATACTGTATTGGTGTTTTTCTTTCTGGCTTACTTCGCTGCGGATAATAGGCTCCAGTTTCATCCACCTCATTAGAACTGATTCAAATGTATTCTTTTTAATGGCTGACTAATACTCCATGTGTATATGTACCACTACATTCTTATCCATTCGTCTGTTGATGGACATCTAGGTTGCTTCCATGTCCTGGCTATTATAAACAGTGCTGCAATGAACATTGGGGTACATGTGTCTCTTTCAATTCTGGTTTCCTTGGTATGAATGCCCAGCAGTGGGATTGCTGGATCATAAGGAAGTTCTATTTCCAGTTTTTGAAGGAATCTCCACACTGTTCTCCATAGTGGCTGTACTAGTTTGCATTTCCACCAACAGTGTAGGAGGGTTCCCTTTTCTCCACACCCTCTCCAGCATTTATTGCTTGTAGACTTTTGGATAGTGGCCATTCTGACTGGCATGAAATGGTACCTCATTGTGGTTTTGATTTGCATTTCTCTGATAATGAGCGATGTTGAGCATCTTTTCATGTGTTTGTTAGCCATCTGTATGTCTTCTTTGGAGAAATGTCTATTAAGTTCTTTGGCCCATTTTTTGATTGGGTCGTTTATTTTTCTGGAATTGAGCTGCAGGAGTTGGTTGTATATTTTTGAGATTAGTTGTTTGTCAGTTGCTTCATTTGCTATTATTTTCTCCCATTCTGAAGGCTGTCTTTTCACCTTGTTTAAAGTTTCCTTTGTTTTGCAGAAGCTTTTAAGTTTAATTATATCCCATTTGTTTATTTTTGCTTTTATTTCCAATATTCTGGGAGGTGGGTCATAGAGGATCCTGCTATGATGTATGTCAGAGAGTGTTTTGCCTATGTTCTCCTCTAGGAGTTTTATAGTTTCTGGTCTTATGTTTAGATCTTTAATCCATTTTGAGTTTATTTTTGTGTATGGTGTTAAAAAGTGTTCTAGTTTCATTCTTTTACAAGTGGTTGACCAGTTTTCCCAGCACCATTTGTTAAAGAGATTGTCTTTAATCCATTGTATATTCTTGCCTCCTTTGTCAAAGATAAGGTGTCCATAGGTGCGTAGATTTATCTCTGGGCTTTCTATTTTGTTCCATTGATCTATATTTCTGTCTTTGTGCCAGTACCAAACTGTCCTGATGACTGTGGCTTTGTAGTAGAGCCTGAAGTCAGGCAGGTTGATTCCTCCAGTTCCATTCTTCTTTCTCAAGATTGCTTTGGCTATTCGAGATTTTTTGTATTCCCATACAAATTGAAATTACTTGTTCTAGCTCTGTGAAAAATACCGTTGGTAGCTTGATAGGGTTTGCACTGAATCTATAGATTGCTTTGGGTAGTATATTCATGTTTACTATATTGATTCTTCCAATCCATATTTCTCCATCTATTAGTGTCCTCTTTGATTTCTTTCACCAGTGTTTTACAGTTTTCTATATATAGGCCTTTAGTTTCTTTAGGTAGATATATTCCTAAGTATTTTATTCTTTTTATTGCAATGGTGAATGGAATTGTTTCCTTAATTTCTCTTTCTATTTTCTCATTATTAATGTATAGGAATGCAAGGGATTTCTGAAACCAAACTTATATCTATATATATCTATATCTATATACTTATATCTATATATATATTATAATTTTTGCTACTTTTTTCTTTAATATTGTATTTTTGAAAATCCAACGTCTACTCTAGATTTTTAACCTTTGCTTTTTTGTGTTTGTTATCAATTTTGTACCTTTAAAAACTCAATCTTCAGTACCCATTTTTACTTGTGAGCGAGATTACTGGCTTGACTGCTCTCTCCCCCTTTGGACTCTCCTTATTCTCCACCAGGTCGCCTCTATCTCCTCCTTCCCCTTTCTCTTCTCTACCCAACTCTGTGAATCTCTTTGTGTGTTTCAGACACTGGAGAACACTTAGGGAACTGATTACTGGCTGGATCTGTCTCTCTCCTTTTGCTTCCCCCCTTTATCCTGCTGGCCACCTCTGTCTCCTTCCTCCCTCTTCTCTTATGTGTATAACTCTGTGAACATCTCTGAGCGGTTCAGACTGTGGAGCACACATAAGGAAGCAATTACTGGCTAGCTTGCTCTCTCCTCTCTTGATTCCACCTCATCTCATTCAGGTACCTCTGTCTCCCTCCTCCCTCGTCTTTTCCCCATGTAACTTTGTGAGCCTCTTTGGGTGTCCCTCACTGTGGATAAACTTTTCATCTTTAATCTAGTTGTTATATCAACAGTGCTGTATAGATGGAGAAGTCTTGAGGCTACTGTAAAAATAAGAATGAAAACCAGAAGCAGGAGGTTTAAGTCCAAATCCTGAGAACACCAGAGAACTCCTGACTCCAGGGAACATTAATCAACAGGAGCTCATCAAATGCCTCCATACCTACACTGAAACCAAGCACCACCCAAGGGCCAACAAGTTCCAGAGCAAGTTATACCATGCAAGTTTACCAGCAACACAGGAACACAGCCCTGAGCTTCAATATACAGGCTGCCCAACGTCACTCCAAACCCACTGACATCTCATAACTCATTACTGTACACCTCATTGCACACCAGAGAGAATGAATCCAGATCCACCCACCAGAACACCGACACAGGCTTCCCTAACCAGGAAACCTTGACAAGCCACCTGTACAACCCCACCCACAGAGAGGAAACTCCACAATAAAGACAACTCCACAAACTGCCAAAATACACAAAGGCCACCCCAAACACAGCAATATAAACAGGATGAAGGGACAGAGGAATACCCAGCAGGTAAAGGAATAGGATAAATGCCCACCAAACCAAACAAAAGAGGAAGAGATAGGGAATCTACCTGATAAAGAATTCTGAATAATGATAGTGAAAGTGATCCAAAATCTTGAAAACAAAATGGAATCACAGATAAATAGTCTGGAGGCAAAGATTGAGAAGATGCAAGAAAGTTTTAACAAGGACCTAGACGAAATAAAAAAGAGTCACTATATAATGAATAATGCAATAAATGAGATCAAAACACTCTGGAGGGAATAAATAGTAGAATAAGGGAGGCATAAGATAGGTTTAGTGAAGAAGAAGATATAATGGTAGAAATAAATGAACCAGAGAGGCAAAAAGAAAAATGAATTAAAAGAAATGAGGACAATCTCAGAGACCTCTAAGACAATGTTAAACGCCCCAACATTCGAATCATAGGAGTCCCAGAAGAAGAAAGCAAAAAGAAAGGCCATGAGAAAATATTTGAGGAGATAATAGTTGAAAACTTCCCTAAAATGGGGAAGGAAATAATCACCCAAGTCCAAGAAACCCAGAGAGTCCCAAACAGGATAAACCCAAGGAAAAACAGCCCAAGACACATATTAATCAAATTAACAAAGATCAAACACAAAGAGCAAATATTAAAAGCAGCAAGGGAAAAACAACAAATACCACACAAAGGGATTCCCGTAAGGATAACAGCTGGTTTTTCAGAAGAAATTCTTCAGGCCAGGAGGGAATGACAGGGCATACTTAAAATGATGAAAGAAAATAACCTACAGCCCAGATTACTGTACCCAGCAAGGATCTCATTCAAATATGAAGGAGAAATCAAAAGCTTTACAGACATGCAAAAGCTGAGAGAATTCAACACCACCAAAACAGTTCTCCAACAAATGCTAAAGCATCTTCTCTAGACAGGAAACACAAAAAGGGTGTATAAACTCAAACCCAAAACAATAAAGTAAATGGCAACGGGATCAGACTTATCAATAATTACCTTATACATAAATGGGTTGAATGCCCCAACAAAAAGACAAAGACTGGCTGAATGGATACAAAAACAAGACCCCTATATATGTTATCTACAAGAGACCCACCTCAAAACAAGGGACACATATAGTCTGAAAGTGAAGGGTTGGAAAAAGATTCCATGCAAATAGAGACCAAAATAAAGTAGGAGTAGCAATACACATATCAGATAAAATAGACTTTAAAACAAAGGCTGTGAAAAGAGACAAAGAAGGACACTACATAATGATCAAAGGATCAATCCAAGAAGAAGATATAACAATTATAAATATATATGCACCCAACATAGGAGCAGGAAATGGCAACCCACTCCAGTGTTCTTGCCTGGAGAATGCCAGGAATAAGGCAGCCTGGTGGGCTGCCTTCTATGGGCTCTCACAGAGTTGGGCATGAGTGAAGCGACTTACAAGTAGCAGCAGCAGCAACATAGGAGCACCTCAATATGTAAGACAAATGCTAACAAGTGTAAAAGGGGAAATTAACAGTAACACAATAATAGTGGGAGACTTTAATACACCAATCACACCTATAGATAGATCAACTAAACAGAAAATTAACAAGGAAACACAAACTTTGAATGATACAATAGACCAGTTAGACCTAATTGATATCTGCAGGACATTTCACCCCCCAAAAAATGAACTTCACCTTTTTCTCAAGTGCACACGGAACCTTCTCCAGGATAGATCACATCCTGGGCCATAAATCTAACCTTGGTAAATTTTAAAAAAATTAAAATCATTCCAAGCATTTATTCTGACTACAATTCAGTAAGATTAGATCTCAATTACAGGAGAAAAACGATCAGAAATTCCAACATATGGAGGCTTAACATAACGCTGCTGAATAACCAATAAATCACAGAAGAAATAAAAAAATAAATCAAAATATGCATAGAAATCCCCAGCCGAGAGGCCGCTCTGCCCTGGGCGAGCCTCGCCAAGCCGTTCCCGGCTTCTAGAGCTTGCGCCCGCCTGGGAAGGAGCAGGCTGCAGGAGTGTGGGGAATGAAAATGGAAACACAATAACCCAAAATCTGTGGGACACTGTAAAAGCAATGCTAAGGGGAAAGTTCATAGAAATACAGGCCAACACAAGAAACAAGAAAAAAGTCAAATAAATAACCTAACTCTACACCTAAAGCAACTATAAAAGGAAGAAATGAAGAACCACAGAGTTAGTAGAAGGAAAGAAATATTAAAAACTAGGGCAGAAATAAATGCAAAGGAGACCATAGCAAAAATCAACAAAGCCAAAAGCTGGTTCTTTGAAAGGATAAATAAAATTCACAAACCCTTAGCCAGACTCATCAAGAAACAAAGGGAGAAAAATCAAATCAATAAAATTAGAAATGAAAATGGAGAAATCACAACAGACTACACAGAAATACAAAGGATCATAAGAGACTACTATCAACAATTATATGCCAATAAAATGGACAACTTGGAAGAAATGGACAAATTCTTAGAAAAGTACAACTTTCCAAAACTGAACCAGGACAAAATATTAAACCTTAACAGACCCATCACAAGCACGGAAATTGAAACTGTAATCAGGATTCTTCCAGCAAACAAAAGCCCAGATCCAGATGGCTTCACAGCTGAATTCTACCAAAAACTTAGAGAAGAGCTAACATCTATCCTACTCAAAATCTTCCAGAAATTTGCAGAGGAAGGTAAACTTCCCAACTCATTCTATGAGGCCACCATCACCCTAATACCAAAACCTGACAAAGATCCCACAAAAAAAGAAAACTACAGGCCAATATCACTGATGAACATAGATGCAAAAATCCTTAACAAAATTCTAGCAATCAGAATCCAACAACACATTAAAAAGATCATACAGCATGACCAAGTGGGCTTTATCCAAGGGATGCAAGGATTCTTCAATATCCGCAAATCAATCAATGTAATATACCACATCAACAAATAGAAAAATAAAAGACATATGATTATCTCAATAGATGCAGAGAAAACCTTTGACAAAATTCAACACCCATTTATGATAAAAAAAATCTCCAGAAAGCAGGAATAGAAGAAACATACCTCAACATAATAAAAGCTATATACGACAAACCCACAGCAAACATTATCCTCAATGGTGAAAAATTGAAAGCATTTCCCCTAAAGTCAGGAACAAGACAAGGGTGCCCACTCTCACCACTACTTTTCAAACTACTAGTTTTGGAAGTTTTGGCCACAGCAATCAGAGCAGAAAAACAAATAAAAGGAATCCAGATTGGAAAAAAAGAAGTAAAACTCTCACCGTTTGCAGATGACATGATCCTCTGCATAGAAAACCCTAAAGACTCCAGCAGAAAATTACTAGAGCTAATCAATGAATATAGTAAAGTTTCAAGATATAAAATCAACACACAGAAATCCTTTACCTTCCTATACACTAATAATGAGAAAATAAAAAGAAAAATTAAAAACAATTCCATTCACCATTGCAACCAAAAGAATAAAATACTTAGGAATATATCTATCTAAAGAAACTAAAGACCTATATATCAGTTCAGTCCAGTTCAGTCCAGTCACTCAGTCGGGTCCGACTCTGCAACCCCATGAATTGCAGCAGGCCAGGCCTCCCTGTCCATCACCAACTCCCAGAGTTCACTCAGACTCACGTCCATCGAGTCACTGATGCCATTCAGCCATCTAATCCTCTGTCTTCCCCTTCTCCTCCAGCCCCCAATCCCTCCCAGAATCAGAGTCTTTTCCAATGAGTCAACTCTTCGCATGACGTGGCCAAAGTACTGGAGTTTCAGCTTTAGCATCATTCCTTCCAAAGAAATCCCAGGGCTGATCTCCTTAAGAATGGATTGGTTGGATCTCTTTGCAATCCAAGGGACTCTCAAGAGTCTTCTCCAACACCACAGTTCAAAAGCATCAATTGTTTGGCACTCAGCCTTCTTCACTGGTGAAAGAAATCAAAGAGGACATTAATAGATGAAGAAATATACCATGTTCATGGATTGGAAGAATCAATATAGTAAAAATGAATATACTACCTAAAGCAATCTATAGATTCAATGCAATCCTTATCAAGCTACCAACAGTATTTTTCACAGAGCTAGAACAAATAATTTCACAATTTGTATGGGAATACAAAAAAACCCCGAATAGCCAAAGCAATCTTGAGAAAGAAGAATGGAATTGGAGGAATCAACCTGCCTGACTTCAGGCTCTACTACAAAGTCAAAGTCATCAAGACAGTATGGTACTGGCACAAAGAGAAATATAGATCAATGGAACAAAATAGAAAGCCCAGAGATAAATCCACGCACATATGGACACCTTATCTTTGACAAAGGAGGCAAAAATATACAATAGAGAAAAGACAATCTCTTTAACAAGTGATGCTGGGAAAACTGGTCAACCACTTGTAAAAGAATGAAACTAGAATACTTTCTAACACCATACACAAAAATAAACTCAAAATGGATTAAAGATCTAAACGTAAGACCAGAAACTATAAAACTCCTAGAGGAGAACATAGACAAAACACTCTCTGACATACATCACAGCAGGATCCTCTATGATCCACGTCCCAGAATATTGGAAATAAAAGCAAAAATAAACAAGTAGGACCTAATTAAAATTAAAATCTTCTGCACAACAAAGAGAACTACAAGCAAGGTGAAAAGACAGCCTTTAGAATGGGAGAAAATAAGAGCAAATGAAGCAACAGACAAAGAATTAATCTCAAAAATGTACAAGCAACTCCTACAGCTCATTTCCAGAAAAAATAAACGACCCAATCAAAAAACGGGCTGAAAAACTAAACAGACATTTCTCCAAAGAAGACATACAGATGGCTAACAAACACATGAAAAGATGCTCAACATCACTCGTTATCAGAGAAATGCAAATCAAAACCACAATGAGGTACTATTTCACGCCAGTCAGAATGGCCACTATCCAAATGTCTACAAGCAATAAATGCTGGAGAGGGTGTGGAGAAAAGGGAACCCTTTTACACTGTTGGTAGGAATGAAAACTAGTACAGCATCTATGGAGAACAGTGTGGAGATTCCTTAAAAACCTGGAAATAGAACTCCCATATGACCCAGCAATCCCACTGCTGGGCATACACACTGAGGAAACCAGAATTGAAAGAGACACATGTACCCCAATGTTCATTGCAGCACTGTTTATAATAGCCAGGACATGGAAGCAACCTAGATGTCCATCAGAAGATGAATGGGTAAGAAAGCTGTGGTACATATACACAATGGAGTATTACTCAGCCATTAAAAAGAATACATTTGAATCAGTTGTAATGAGGTGGATGAAACTGGAGCCTATTATCCACAGCGAAGTAAGCCAGAAAGAAAAACACCAATACAGTATACTAACGCATATATATGGAATTTAGAAAGATGGTAACCCTGTATGTGAGACAGCAAAAGAGACACAGATGTATAGAACAGTCTTTTGGACTCTGTGGGAGAGGGAGAATGTGGCTACACTATTTCCTGCTGCATTTGGAATTGTAGCCCTGTTGATTTTTTTTCCCCACATTTTGCTTTTAGTCCAGATATATCCAGAAAATGAATCCAAGACAATTTGCACATGACTATGGGTCAAACTCTATCTCATAATTAACTTGTACATTACCACTAATTGGAGTAAGTTCATCAAGAAAAACATTTGTCCTAAGATATTATTATATTATTATTTTAACAACAAATCTTTCAAGTACTAAGGATGTAAAACAAATATGGTAGTTGGGGGGATGGTAAAGAGATGAACAATGATTAAGTGAAAAATATAGTTGCTAGAGTTGTTTCCATTGTTTTCTGGAACATGTGTTTGAAGTCTTAAGAAGCTACTACTGAGAATAGAACATGGAAGAGATTTTCATGTTAATCACTCTCTCTTCCTCATTGTTTCACATCTGAAGTGATCACTTTCTCAGTTGCACCAGATGCTGTGGAAGCTGTTGTTGTTGTTGTTTTTTAAGAAGCACAGATAGGGATTGTAGGATGGAGGAAAAGAAGGAGGCAAAATGTATCAGGAATAATATATGAGAAAGCAAAAACAGAAGGCTATTGACTGAAACACAAGGCTAAAAGAGAAATAAAGATCTCCTAACTATAAGCTAATAAAGAACTATGCATAAAACATTTATGCATAGTGATTTAGACATTCTTTAATTGTCAATTTTTGCATATTGGGCTGCACTTAATATACATTTATGTATGACTGTAATGAATGCTCAAACTCTAAAGCAGTTTTTATATGTAGTAAAATATATTTCAAATCAGAGGAACATCACATTCTATTTCTAAGATACTTTGGTTAAAGTTACAATTTTATAGAATTTGGTAGTTTAAACTTTTAATATAGAGTAGCATTCAAGATTTTGGGCTCTGAACTCAAACACTGAGATTTAATGCTGCACTGAGATTTAATTCTGATGTTATTGCTTATCACTTGGATGACCTAGAGCAAGTTACATAGCAGCCTCCCTGTGTCTTGAAACTGTAAAATTGTGATAATAATAATAGGTTTCTTCTAAGTTTTGGGAAGAAGAATGAGAAAGTACACATCAAGTTCTAAGAATAGTGTTTGCCCCTAAAGTTATACATATACAGAAATTAAAGTTTTAAAAATTCTTTGTATATCAGCTTCTAATATTTTCTTTGTGCTCACATTTTACAGTCAGCCATATCATATACAGTAAATACATGTTCAACTGAACAGAAATTATCATAGAGCATTTTTCAAAGTATCCATTCATAGGTGAGTTTAGAAAATGTTAGGCTTCAGGTGAGTCATGTATAATTTTTACAAAAGCACATAGTTTGTATTTATTTGGCTAACCAGATTCAAATTTCATTATATTTTCACATTTTCTCCTACTTACAAATATTTTTTGTTACTGATGCTACATTTTAATTTTATTATGTACTAAAACTATAAGTTTTATGTGCTTCTAAATGACTGCATCAACTACTCCAGTTAACTTGCTGATCTCTGATGGTTGGATTAAACAAATACTGTTACAAAACCTTGAAGGCATCAGGGATGTTGTTGAGTTCTTATTGTTTTAATATACTTGTGGTTCTCACATTCAAAAGTGTTCAACAGGAGATCATTGTTTTTATGAGGAAGTAATGATGGGCATATTATATATTTTGAATAGTCCATAATGTTTTATTCATTTCCAAATACTCTCTAGTTCAGCATATTCTGTAGATGAGATACCCTGTATCTGTAGCTACAACAGGGTAACAGCAATTTCTTAAGAAATGGTGTTTAACAGAAAATAACAAAATTCTGTAAAGCAATTATCTTTCAATTAAAAAATAAATAAAATTTTTTAAAATGAAAGAAATATCCTAGAAGCCTAGAAAGTGATTACCCAAAAGAAAACAAACACAAAGAACATAAAATTTTTAAAGTTTAATAAGATTTCTGTACAGTCATTATTTAGCAAATGTGAGTATGCTTTTCAGCTTATTTTATATCAATAATTTATTGTACAACAATTTTCAAACATGTATTAAACAAAGTTCAGCTTTACTTTAGTAAACACTTTCCTTCCACTATTTGTAATCTGCCTTGCTGAAAGAGACACAGAAAAATATTTCAGATAAGGTCAATATTATAAAATAAACTTGGGATAACAATAAATACTTGTTCAGCAGTTGTTATCGTATCGATAATATTTTTGCAAAAATTTTACATCTGGTTATAAACTGAAATCCTATTGATTTACAAACTTAAATATTGCCTTCATTTATTTTAAAGGTGATAACAAAATGATAGAAAAGACATCCTATTAATTCATTGACTCCAGGTTAGATAGCATATTTCTGTCAAATTATCTATCCAAAAGGCTAAATTAAGAAGTGACAAAATGAAACCACTTAAAGGTTTGACCACATAATCACAAAGTTTTAGAGTTGAAAGGATATATATATATACACACACACACACACACACACACACACACACACACTATGACTACAGAATCAGTAATCAATCTTTTACAAACACAACATGAATTCCTAGTGATACGTCCATTATGGTCACTTTTAATTGTCATACTAAAATAAACTCAAACAAAATGCTCAAAAACTCAAAACAAAGACTCAAACAAAATAGTATTCTAAGGGGACTAAAATCTGGGGCCAACATGATAGATAAAATATTGATAGTGAAGTGAAAGTCATTCATTCCGTCGTGTCCGACCTTTTGTGACCCCATGGACTATACAGTTCATGGCATTCTCCAGGCCAGAATACTAGAGTGAGTAGCCTTTCCCCTCTTCAGGGGATCTTCCCAACCCAGGATCGAACCCAGGTCTCCTACATGGGAGGCAGATTCTTTAACAGTTGAACCACAAAGGAAGCCCCAAAATATTGAAAAATAAAGTGAAAAAAAGGTATTTAATATGAGAATCCAGTCTTCATGTATGCAAAATGCCTACAGTTTACAGTGTTTTATGTTTTTTTTTTCTTAAAAAACTCAAAACTTTGAATATACTAGTAACATTACTATCCAAACTATGTGTGGTGACTGTAGCCATGAACTTAAAAGATGCTTGCTCCTTGAAAGGAAAGCTGTGACAAACCTATAGAGTGTATTAAAGAGCAGAGATGTCAGCTTGCTGACAAAGGTCCATATAGTCAAAGCTATGCTTTTTCCAGTAGTCATGTTCAGATGTGAGAGCAGGTCCATAAAGAAGGCTGAGTGCCAAAGAACTGATGCTATGGAACTGTGGTACTGGAGAAGACTCTTGAGAGTCCCTTGGACAGCAAAGAGATCAAATAAGTCAATCCTAAAGGATGTCAACTCTGAATACTCATTGGAAGGACTGATACTGAAGTGGAAGGTCTAATACTTTGGTGATCTAATGTGAAGAACCATCTCATTAGAGAAGAGCCTGAAAGGTTGAAAGCAAAAGAAGAGGATAGCAGAGAATGAGATTATTAGATAGCATCACTGACTAATGGACTTAGATTTGAGCAAACTCGGAGATGGTTATGTTCAGGGGAGCCTGGTGTGCTGCAGTCCATGGAGTTGCAAAGATTTGAACACAATTTAGCAACCAAACAACAATAGCAATGACAACAAATCAGTAAGATTTTAATAGACTAGCATGGTGAAATTACTCTGACAATATGAAATTTAACATCTAGCATTTGGGTATAAAATCCCCAAACTTAAAATACAATATGGGAGATATGGCTTATTAGTGAAATACAGAAGAGTTTGGTTATCTGCAAGTTTAACCCGCCTAAAATTGTATATAGACAATGAGGGAAAGCACATGATTACATAAGTTTATAAATCTGATCATGTCAAATATGCCTGTCTTTTGCTAAAAATTTTACTTTCACTTTAGATTTGAAAGGTTTGTTAACAAAAGAAACTACTTGTCTCACACAACAAAAGTGTTGTTATTTAATAGAAGATTATTTGACTTAATTTCAATATACAGTTATTAAAAGAAGAGAAACAATAAGGAAAATAACAGCACATACATACATCCAGACTTGGACAGTGCTGGGAAGTCCCTTTTTGAAAGCAATCTGGAGTCCCAAATGGGAAAACATCTTGGGTGATGCATCCACCCTATGGGTGAGATTTCAAATTGCAGTTTTGGGGGCTCATGTTTACAATCCCAGGCTGCAAACTGGTATCATCATCAGTTTGCATGTAAAAATGCAGCTCTGGTTTTATGTTAACTCTTTTACAATTCTGTTTGTTTCATCTTGTGAGTCACCAGATTTTCTGGACTCTGGGGAATTGGCCAGGCTTCCAGGGACTCAAGAAAATTCCAAGAGCTCTAATTCTGATCTAAAGTGCCACTTGACTTTCTGGTAACACTCAGTGCATTTGTGGGCAGGCATGTAATTCAGGCAATGTCCAGGCAAGTCAGAAACATGTCAGAGGCCTACACAGCTGCCTCTGAAGCTTGAACAAGACTTCCTCCACTAAAATTTACCCAACAGCTTGAAATATTTGAATTACTTTTAAAGCATTACTTCAAATTTTAAATCTAGAACTCCTTCTCTGTTATTCTGGAAATACTTATCCATTGTGTTTCAGAAGTATTTCAAGGTGAGGTGCTATTCACAATAATCCAGTCCCTTGATCACAAGGCCAGAACTAGAACAAATTCCCTTCACAAAATTTCTGCAGTAGGGCTTGGAAAGAGAGGCCATTTTCTCCCTGATCATAAAGCAGAGAAGATAGGAGTTAATGATCCTAGCCATAATCTTCCTCTATATGGTAATCACTGGGTGATCGTAGCTCACAGTTTGTTGGGGGCAGTTTCAGTTCATGCCAGTTTTCACCTTGTAGTTATTAACAGCATTCCTTTCTTTTGAATCTCCAAAATATTCTGGTGTGAACCATAAATTATAGGATCACCCAGACCTTATAAAAAACTGGTCTGAGGAGGAATCCCTGAATCATAGAGCAGGGAAAAATGAGAGAATGAGACAGTGAGAGACTGAGGGAGGAAGGTAAGGGTGAATGAATGAAAGGAGAGAAAGGGAGAAAAAAGAGAGAGATCCTTGTTGCACTCTCCCCCCACACAGTTTGTTATTTATTAGTGAATTTTATTTCATTAGCCACTTCTGAATATTCATATTTACTTATGAAAAAGAATCCTGATTAACACACTGTTCTATAGTTTTTTAAAAAAATTAATTAAAAGTCCTTCCTTTATCAAAAGATGTCTTTGATAACCCTTTCCTGTAGGCATTATATAACTATCCATTCATTCATCTATCTATTCCTCTATTCAAGAAATATTTATTGAATATCTTCTGTATTTTAACTGGATTAGATAAAAATCAATACAGAAGTAAAGAGACATAGGAGCTTTTTCATGGAATTTAGAATCTAAAAAGAATGTAGAAAATTAGCAAATAATTGCCGGTGCCAGCCGGCAAAGTCGATCAGTTCCCGAGAATGTGCACGGCGGGGCTGAGAAAGGAAACTAAAGCAGAAGAAATCTACAACAAAGATGGGGTTGAGAGGTTCAGACACGTCTCCACGAAGGGACGCAGTCTGACACCAACTTTATTCAGCATCTTATATTTATACAGAAGAGCGTGAGAAAGACAAGACAGTTGACATTTTTTCTTGGTTGACCTATACATCTTACAAACAGTCACAAGAAATCTTGAGAGCATAGGAATGGCACCCTGTTATTATTTCTTACACCAGATAACATTTCTCTGTGCGTGAGAAGTTTGCACAGAACTCCAGGTATCTGCAGTAAATAAGCGCCTAATCTCTGGGGTGGCGGGACAGAGAGCTATGTTTGCAAGCAAACCCTCAAGGACTGAGGCAGCTCCCAGAGTTGTGTCCTTTGGACAAAGGACCCCATTCTCACGGGCAGCTCCCCGCAAATAATTTAAATATTTTAAAAGAGTTAAAGGAATGTATTGGAGGGAATATAGTATTTCTTGCAAATCTCTCACAAGGTCACATTGCTCTAGTCATAAAGAGCTATTTGAATTTTCCTAAATCAGGTGATTTTCCCTCATCTTTTTCAGCTAAATAATTCATATCTGTTCTTCAAAATAAAGATCAGGTATCACCTCTTCGGGAAAGGCTAACATGCCTTCATCTTCTCAAGTTTGTTTTAATTGCCCCATTTATATGCTCTCTGATATTACCTATATTAAAAGACACTGCACAACAAAATTTTTAAAAAGCTGAATTTTGTTCCTCACTTTCTTAATTTTCTTCTTTGTCCTAATATGCATTTCTTACATTATGGTTTAGCTTTCTCTTTTTTAGAACTTATATAAATGAGGTAATATTCACTTTATTTTATGTCTGGCTTCTTTTTCTTCAAAATTATGTTCATGAGGTCTGTTCATTATATGCAGCTCTGACTCACAGCCCATGATCATTTTATCCATTCTACTACTGATATATTTTGGATTGCTTCTATTTAGATATTATTAATAATGGAATATTCTGAAAGAGATGGGAATACTAGATCACCTGACCTGCCTCTTGAGAAACCTATATGCAGGTCAGGAAGCAACAGTTAGAACTGGACATGGAACAACAGACTGGTTCCAAATAGGAAAAGGAGTACATCAAGGCTGTATACTGTCACCCTATTTATTTACCTTATATGTAGAGTACATCATGAGAAATGCTGGGCTGGAAGAAGCACAAGCTAGAATCAAGATTGCCAGGAGAAATATCAATAACCTCAGATATGCAGAGGACACCACCCTTATGGCAGAAAGTGAAGAGGAAGTAAAAAGCCTCTTGATGAAGGTGAAAGGGGAGAGTGAAAAAGTTGGCTCAAAGCTCAGCATTCAGAAAACAAAGATCATGGATGGCATCTGGTCCCATCACTTCATGGGAAATAGATGGGGAAACAGTGTCAGACTTTATTTTTCTGGGCTCCAAAATCACTGCAGATGGTGACTGCAGCCATGAAATTAAAAGACACTTACTCCTTGGAAGAAAAGTTACGACCACCCTAGATAGCATATTGAAAAGCATAAAGATTACTTTGCCAACAAAGTCCATCTAGTCAAGGCTATGGTTTTTCCATTGGTCATGTATGGATGTGAGAGTTGGACTGTGAAGAAAGATGAGTGCTGAAGAATCAATGCTTTTGAACTGTGGTGTTGGAGAAGACTCTTGAGAGTCCCTTGGATTGCAAGGAGATCCAACCAGTCCATTCTGAAGGAGATCAGCCCTGGGATTTCTTTGGAAGAAATGATGCTATAGCTGAAACTCCAGTACTTTGGCCACCTCATGCGAAGAGTTGACTCATTGGAAAAGACTCTGATGCTGGGAGGGATTGGGGGCAGGAGGAGAAGGGGACAACAGAGGATTAGATGGCTGAATGGCATCACTGACTCGATGGACGTGAGTCTGAGTGAACTCTGGGAGTTGGTGATGGACAGGGAGGCCTGGCCTGCTGCAATTCATGGGGTCGCAAAGAGTTGGACACGACTGAGCGACTGAACTGAACTGAACTGAACTGATTACCTTTTAGCTTCACCAGATGGCGCTAATGGTAAAGAGTGAAAGTTAGTCGTGTCCGACACTTTGTGACTCCATGCAGTCCATGGAATTCACAAGGCCAGAATACTGGAGTGGGTAGGCTTTCCCTTCTTCCCAACCCAGGGATCATACCCAGGTCTCCAGCATTTCAGGCGGGCTCTTTATCAGCTCAGCCACAAGGGAAGTCCAAGAATACTGGAATGGGTAGCCTAGCCCTTCTCCAGGGAAAATTCCCCACCCAGGAATAGAACCAGGGTCTCCTGCATTGCAGGTTGTTTCTTTTCCAACTGAGTTATCAGGGAAGTGGTTAAGAACCTGCTTGTCAATGCAGGAGATGTAAGAGATGTGGGTTCAATTCCTGGGTTGGGAAGATTCCCTGAAGGAGGGCATAGCAACCCACTCCGGTATTCTTGCCTGGAGAATCCCACAGACAGAGGAACCTGGTGGGCTACAGTCCATAGGGTCACAAAGAATTGGACATGACTGAAGTGACTTAGCACACACAGCACAATATCCTTTACATCCCTTCAGTTCAGTTCAGTTCAGTCGCTCAGTCATGTCCGACTCTTTGTGACCCCATGAACTACAGCACGCCAGGCCTCCCTGTCCATCACCAACTTCCAGAGTCCACCCAAACCCATGTCCATTGAGTCGGTGATGCCATCCAACCATCTCATCCTCTGTCAGCCCCTTCTCCTCCTGCCCTCAATCTTTTCCAGCATCAGGGTCTTTTCAAATGAGTCAGCTCTTCACATCAGGTGGCCAAAGTATTAGAGTTTCAGCTTAGATTCATTTATGTTGTTGCAAATGGCAAGATTTTGTTTAATATTCCCTTGCATATATATTATTAATATGTGTATGTATACCACTTCTTCCTTATCTGTTTATCTTTGGTGGTTTACATATCTTGGCCATTGTAAATAATGCTACCAAATAAAGGTTTTGCTTTCTTCCAGTGAAAACTCAGAAGGAAAATTGCTGAATCTTTTGGTAGCTCCATTTTTAGTTTTTTGAGGAACTCCATACAATTTTCCACAGTGACTGTACCAATTTGCAACTCCATGAACAGTACATGAGGGTTCCCTTCTCTCCAAATCCTAACCAGCACATGTTATTTGTTGTCTTTTGAATGGTAATGGTAGTCATCCTGACAGCTCTGAGATGGTATCTCATTGAGATTTTGATTTGCATTTCTTTGATGATTAGGGATGATCAACATCTTTTCATGTGTCTCTTGATCACCTATATGGGAAAAGCATGTATTCAGGTTATCTTCCAATTTTTTATCTTTTTTAAGTTGCATGAGTTCTTTGTACATGTTGGATATTATATGTTTATCAGTTATATTGTTAGAAAATATCTTGTACCATTCAGTAGGTTGCCTTTCTGTTGATAGTTTCTCTCCCTGTTCAGAAACATTTTAGTTTGATGTAGTCCTATTTGTTTACATTTGCTTTTGTTTCCCTTACCTGTCTGTGGAGATAGATCCAAAAAACAATTGCTAAGACTGAAGTCAAAGAGGGTAATGCCTGTTTTCTTCTAGGAATCGTATGGCTTCAGGTCTTCCTTTAAGCCTTTAATCCATTTTGAATTTATTTTTGTATATGGTGTGAAAAATTAGGCCAGTTTTATTCTTTCGCATGTAACTCTCCAGTTTTCCCAAAACAGATTTGTTGAAAAAAACTGCCTTTTTGCATTTTATATTCATGTCTCCTTTGTTTTAGATTAATTGTCTATACAAGTTTGAATTTTTTCTGTTCCATTGACCTATGTGTCTGTTTTTGTCCCAGTATGTTTTGCTTTGATTACTGTATCTTTGTAGTATGGTTTAAGACAGGAGCATAATGCCTTAACTTTTGTGCCACTTTCTCCAGATTGCCATGCCTATTAAGGTCTTATGTGTTTCCATGCAAATTTTAGAATTACTTGTTCTAGTTTTATGAAAAATGCCATTGTTATTTTGATAGGGATTGCATAGGATTTGTAGGTTGCCTTCTACAATATGATCATGTATATGGATTTTTAAATCCTTTCAGTCATTCTATTTCTTCAGGTTGGAGCATTTAAGCAACTATTGATAAGTGTGTGTATATGTATATATATATTGGGCTTCCCTGGTGACTCAGTGGTTAATACTCTGCCTGTGATGCAGGAAACCTGGGTTTGATCCCTGGGTTGGGAAGATCCCCTGGAGGAGGGCATGATAACCCACTCTAGTATTCTTGCCTAGAGGATCCCATGGACAGAGGAGCCTGGCATGCTGCAGTCCATAGGGTTGCACAAAGTCGGACATGACTGTAGCAGCTAAGCAGCAGCAGTATGTACTTATCACCATTTGATTCATTTTTTCTGGTTGTTATTTTTATTCTTCTTTTGCTCTCTTGGCATGTGATTTGATGATGATCTCAGGTGTTGTTCTTGGATTCCTGTCTGTTTTTAGTTTGTGGTTACCATGAGGTTCATATATAACAACCTTATTTTTTTTCCAAGTTGATGATCTCATAAGTTTGAACGGGTTCTAACCACCTTATATTTTGCTCCCCCCTCTGACATTTAATATCTTTTAGGTCATATTCTACATCTTTTTGTTTTGTGTATCCCTTAATTACTAATTATTTTGCTACTTTTGTCTTTTAACTGTCCTTTTAACTTAAAGGTAAACTTTTAACTTTATTTTACTGCTATCACTGTATGTTTGCTTTTACTAGTGAAAAATTTCCTTTCATACTTTTCATATTTATTGTGTGCCTTTGCTGTTCTTCTTAGAGAAATTATTTAACATTTCTTATAAAGCTAGTTTAGAGCTGTGGAACTCAGACTTTTATCTTTTAAATTCTATTTCTCTTTCAAATCTGAATGATAGTCATGAAGATAGAATGCTCTTTGCTGTTGTTTTTTTCTTTAATCATTTGAATACAATTTGCCACTTCCCTCTTATTTGCAAAATACCTGCTGAAAAGTCAGCTGCTAGGCTTATAGGCGTTCCCATGAATGCAACTAGTTATTTTTCTATTACTTTTAAGATTCTCTCTTCATCTTTCAGTTTTTCCACTTTAATCATAATATGTCTTGGTGTGGAACTTTTTGCTTTCATCTTGATTGGGACACTTGTGTTCCCTGGAACTGGATGTCTGTTTCTTTCCCCAACTTAGAATAGTTTTCAGCAACTGTTTTTTTCAAATAAGTCATCTGCTCATTTATCTCTATCTCTTCTCCTCTGGGACCTCTATACTGAAAATGTTAGTATGCTTGATATTATCCCAGCAATATTTTATTTATCTATCTATTTATTTATTTCTGATAGGTAAGAAGTATATTTTTTTAGAGAGAAATATACTTCACAGGCCAAGTGCAGGCCATATCACAAGGCAAAAATCACCTGGAAGTATGGCATGGTTAGTTTTTATGCATAGGGTTATTTCATATGCTAATGAGTAGAAGCATTATTCCAATTATTTTGGAGAAGGGTGGGGATTTCCAGGAATTAGACCACTGCCCAATTTCTGATTTGATGGTCAGCCTCAGAACTGTAATGGGATCAGTAGGTGTGTCATATAGCTTGCTGGTGTGCTACAGTGAGCATATACAGAGGCTCAAGGTCTAGTGGAAGTTGACTCCTATACCACCTTGGGCCTATTTGATTCTAATCAGTTTATGTCCTGTCCTTGGACTATGTCATTCTTTTAAAGTTTACACCCTGTCTCTTTTCCTCCTATTTCACTCCTCCCTCGGAAATTTTACTTCTATATCCCTATGGAAGGCAGAAGGGTAATGATCTATCTCCTGAATAAGGGAAATCAATGCTACCTGTCAGGGAGTAAAAAACATCTCTGCATGCCTGATCTAGAGGCCCCAGGGCAGGACAGTGTCTTATTTCAATCCATAAGGACTGAAATTCCTGCATAGCCATCATCTGATTCCTTAGTCGTCCTATGAAACACTTCTTGTAACAGCATCAGAGTGCAAAAATTACTATAAATGGCAAAAGACATAAAAAATATGGTTAAATATCTGATTACAGTGTAATCCATAAAGAAACTTGGTTAAAATAACCAGGATTATGAATGTTGACATTTAACTTCACATTCAAAATAATCTTAGTTATAACATTTCTCTGAGATCCTCAAGGACCATTTAAGCCTTCCCAATGTTAGCTGGAGGCTAAAAGAACTGTAAGTAAAATTTGATATTTGGGAAGTTTGTCAACATTTTTTAAAATACTTAATCAAATAAGATAGATCATAGGTCACTGTGAGACAATAATTATATCATAAGCAAAGATTCAATAAAAGGTTCCAAAGGCAAATAAAGAGCAGATAACCTACAAGGTAAAGACATTTAAAAATTTTTACCAAAGGCAGTTTAACATTTTAAGAAAACTGGGGGTTAGAGAGAGAAACCAAATCGTCTTGTCCTAGCCCATTCCCAACAAAATCCATTTACTCACCTGGATTTAATCAAATCTTAGAAAGTCCTAATAATGTACAGTTATTTCTTTATTATAGTTTTTCATTCCTCATAATGTACAGTTATTTCTTTATTATAGTTTTTCATTCCTCTTTCCTTTTACTAAAAACATACATCTTACTTTCCTTAAAAGTCTTTCCATATTGAGTTACATTTCTTGATGACAAATTTGCAATACATAAAAGGTCTAGTAAACCTAGATACAACAGAAATATTATACTTAACACTGATGACTCTAAAGACATGTCTATATTAATAAATCCAACAAACTTAAGCCACTGTTGTTAGTCACTTCAATTCAGTCACTCAGTCATGTCCAACTCTTTGCGACCCCATGGACTGCAGCACGGCAGGCTTTCCTATCCATCACCAACTCCCAGAGCTTACTCAAACTCATATATATTGTGTCAGTGATGCCATCCAGCCATCTCATCTTCTGTCATCCCCTTCTCCTCCCACCTTCAATCCTTCCCAGCATCAGGGTCTTTTCCAAGGAGTCAGTTCTTCACATCAGGTGGCCAAAGTACTGGAGTTTCAGCTTCAGTATCAGTCCTTCCAAGAATATTCAGGACTGATTTCCTTTAGGATTGACTAGTTGGCTCTCCTTGCAGTCCAAGGGACTCTCAAGAGTCTTCTCCAAAACCACAGTTCAAAAGCATCAATTCTTCAGTGCTCAGCTTTCTTTATAGTCCAACTTTCTCATCCATACATGACTACTGGAAAACCATAGGTTTGACTAGACAGACCTTTGACAGCAAAGTAATGTCTCTGCTTTTTAGTATACTGTCTAGGTTGGTCATAGCTTTTCTTTCAAGGAGCAAATATCTTTTAATTTCATGACTGAAGTCACCATCTGCAGTGATTTTGGAGCCCACAAAAATAAAGTCTGTCACTGTTTTCATTGTTTCCCCATCTATTTGCAATGAAGTAATGGGACCGGATGCCATGATCTTCATTTGTTGAATGTTGAGTTTTAAGGCAGATTTTTCACTCCCTCTTTCATTTTCATCAAGAGGCTCTTTGTTTCCTCTTTGCTTTCTGTCATAAGGGTGGTGTCATTTGCATATCTGAAGTTATTAATATTTCTCCTGGCAATTTTGATTCTAGCTTGTGCTTCATCCAGCCTGGCATTTAGCATGATGTACTGTGCATAGAAGTTAAATAAGCAGGGTGACAATATACAGCCTTGACATACTCCTTTCCCAATTTGAAACTGTTGCTAATACCAGATATCATTTTAAAGTTGAATATAACCTAGATCATGTTAACCAAAATTCATTCTGGCCAGTTTTATATTCCTAAGTATTTACATTAGCATTAAATTTCCTTAAAGTCAATTAAGTAGAACTCTTTAATAAATTAATTTTGATAATACCATACATCTACAGCACACATAGATACTTGCAAACACAAACCAATACCCTATAGTTTTCATTTCAAAATTTCAGCCCTGAGTCAGGTACAGCAGTGCAAAATCCATAAGTTACAAGAGGTTGGGATCAAATTGTGCTTTTGGCAGATGGAACAAATTGAGGTCACCTACCTAGATTGCTGTTCAGTCACTAAGTTGGATACGACTCTGTGACCCCATAGACTGTAGCATGCTAGGTTTCCCTGTCCTTCACTATCTATTGGAGTTTGCACAAACTCATGTCCATTGAGTGCACATCTGTCAGGTTTAAAAATACTGACCTTCAGGCAGTCTCTCAGACTAATTACATCAAAATCTATGAGAGTAGAACCTGAACATGAGTATTTTTAAAGCCTCCCAAGTAATTCCAATGTACAGCCAAGGTAAGGAAACACTGTATATGTAAAGGGATCTATATGGTACTAAATTACAAGTGGGTCTTCCCAGGTGGTGCAGTGGTAAAAGAATCCACCTGCCAATGCAGGAGACATGGGTTTGATCCCTGGGTGGGGAAGATCATCTGGAGGAGGAAATGGCAACCCACTCCAGTATTCTTGCCTGGAGAATCCCATAGATGGAAGGAGCCTGGTGGGCTACAGTCCATAAGGTCGCAAAGAATGGGACATGATGGAAGTAATTTAGCACAGCACAGCACAGCACAAACTAGTGAGTCAGCTGGTTTCTTATTAAAACCTCAGTTTTCCTATTTGTGAAATGAGCATAGTAATATATTCCATTCTTCATAATATATAAGAAATATTTTTTAGACTACAAATAAATGCTGAATGCTAAGTCACGTCAATCTTGTCCAACTCTTTGCAACACTGTGGACTATAGTCCACCAGGCTCCTCTATCCACAGAATTATCCAGGCAAGAATACAGGAGTGGGTTGCCTTTTCCTTCTCCAAGGGATCTTCCCCATCCAGGGAACAAACCCGTTTCTCTTACATCTCCTACACTAGCAGTTAGGTTCTTTACCCCTAGTGCCACCTAGGAAGCCTTAGATCACAAAAATTAGCTTCAAAATCAAGTTTTAAAGTACAGTGAACTGTTAGCGTTAGAATCTAGGAGTCAGTGTAAATGGGTTCTCATTGTTAAATTCTTTCAACTTTATTATATGCTTGAAAATTTTCATAACAAAATATTAAGGGATCAAAAACCCCTTTTATGTTTCAGGAGTGTTGAAGTACAGTGATGAAAAAAGCCAACAAACTTCCTACTCTTACAGATCTTGCATTCTAGAAGACTATACAAAAATCCTAATAAGTTAATATTTGCTAGTTTAATATACACTTTGAAAAAAAATTAAAAGGAAATTAAGGGATATAGGTGTTACAGAGGAATTCTTTCATATAGAATAATCTGGAAAAGGTTGATAAAATGAAACTTAGAGACCCATATTTCTTAATGGTCATGTTGACTGCTATTTTGTAAAAAGACTGGAGGTAAACAGGTGCTTGCCAGGTAGTGCTAGTGATAAAGAACCCACCTGCCAATTCAGAAGACCTAAGAACCATGGGTTTGATCCCTGGGTCAGGAAGATCCCCTGCAGGAGGGCATGGCAAGCCACTCCAGTATTCTTGCCTGGAGAATAATACCAAGGACAGAGGAGACTGGTGGGGTGCAGTCCCTGGGGTTACAAAGAGTCAGACATGACTGAAGCGACTTATCATGCACACACATGGAAATAAATAAGGATAGTAATAAAGAGACCAATTGGTAGGCTATCACAATAGTTTATAAAAGATACGATAGGTAAAATATTAGGGATAGTGAGATATGAATAGTCTGGATATTTGAAGGCAGACCTGACAGAGTTTTCTGATGCATTGTATTTGTATATGAGAGAAAGAAAAGGATCAAGGATTACTTTAAGGTTTTTTATCTGAACATCAAGAAGAATGGTGTTCATGTTTGTTGGAAATCATTCCTCACTGGGATCAAGAACTTTTACTAATCTTGACAATACCTATTCTTTATTCATGAACATGAATATAGGGTTTTCTATTTATTCTCTCAAATTTAACTGGTTGGTGTTATAAAAATAACCTAATAAATGGTAGCTCTTATATACCAGGTATATCCCATAGCCTAACATAAATTTTCACAATTAAGTGAGGTAGATTTTTTTTTCCTATTTTATTGATGAAGACAGTAAAGTTCATAGAGGTGAAACATCTTTCCAACGATAGCAGATAACTGAAAGAACCAAAACTTGAGGCTAATTCTCTGATGCTAATTTTTATTGAATTGGCCAAAAAGTTGCTTCAGTTTTTTAAATAAAAATAAGACACATTCACCAAAGGCTTCATTGAAAACATATTCACCTTTTGCCATTTTTCAGGCAACTTCATAATTCCATCTTCCCCAAATTTTTGTCTTTTTTAGCAAAGAACTGTCCCAGGTGCCTTTTACAGTCTTTCAGGGAGCAGAACTTTTTTCCATTAAGAGAATTTCATAAAGACCAAAACAAATGATTCAATATTTGGTGAAACGTTTGATGAATATGACAGAGGAATCAGAACTTCCAGATGAGCTGTAACACTTTTTTGCCTAGTCATCAAAGAAACATGTGGTTTTGCATTATCCTGATGGAAGATTATGTGTTTTCTAATCTTGACTATGTGTTGATTAATTCCAGATGCTTTTTATTGAGTGCTGATTTCAGCTGGTCTAATTGGAACCAGTACTTGTTGGAATTAACCATTTAGTTTTCCAGAAGGAACTCATAATAGAGGACTCTGTTCCAATCCCACCATACACACAACATCACCTTCTTCTGATGAAGACCAGCCTTTGGTGTGGTTGGTAGTGGTTCATTTCACTTGCCCCAAAATCTTTCTCATTTCAAGTTATTGTCCAATATCCACCTTTTATCACCTGTAACAATTTAAGGCCAGAACATTTTTTCTTTTTTTTATTATTATTTTTTTTTTTTAACTTTACACTGATCTGATCTGATTGTATTGATTTTGCCATACATCAGTATGCATCTGCCACGGTGTACACGTGCCACTATGGAGAACAGTGTGGGGATTCCTTAAAAACTGGAAATAGAACTGCCATACGACCCAGCAATCCCACTGCTGGGCATACACACCCAGGAAACCAGAATTGACAGAGACACGTGTATCCCAATGTTCATCGCAGCACTGTTTATAATAGCCAGGACATGGAAGCAAGCTAGATGTCAATCAGCAGATGAATGGATAAGAAAGCTGTGGTACATATACACAACAGAGTATTACTCAGCCATTAAAAAGGACAGAACATTTCATTACATTTAAGTAGAGAGCCACATGTGGTCAAGAAATTTTTGTTTTTGTTTTTGTTTTTGTTTTTGTTTTGGCTTTGCTTAACTTATGTGGAACCCAAACATCAAAGTGATTAACATAACCAAGCTGGTGCAAATAATTTTAAATGTTTGATTTGGATAATTTGAGTATATCAGCTATCTCCAGCGTGATGTAACACTGATTCTTCTCAACTAATATCTTGATTTGATAGCTATCAATTTCAACTGGTCTATTTGACCATGGAGCATCATCCAGCAAGAAATCTCCAGCATGAAATTTTTCAAGCCACTTTTGACATGTTTGATCAGTCACAGCACCTTCTCCATACACTGCACAAATCTTTTCTTTTGAGTTTTATTTGCATTTTTACCTTTCTTGAAATAATAAAGCATAATATACCAACAATGTTGCTTTTTAGTTTTGTCTTCAATATGAAGCAGGTGACATAAAAATTCACCAATTTTGATGTTTTTTTTTTCCAAAATGCATGCTGACATGACAGCTATCACAATACAATCTAACAAAGTTATTTCAAATGAAGTTAAAGACAACTAATTGCTACTAGAGCCATCGTATAGGGGGTAAAAAAAATGAACATTTTGGTCAACCCAGTATTTTTGTTCCTCCCTGCTGGTTTTACTGTTTCAGTTAGTTACTTTTGCTGCTGCTGCTAAGTCGCTTCAGTCGTGTCCAACTCTGTGTGACCCCATAGATGGCAGCCCACCAGGCTCCCCCGTCCCTGGGATTCTTCAGGAAAGAACACTGGAGTGGGTTGCCATTTCCTTCTCCAACGCATGAAAGTGAAAAGTGAAAAATGAAAGCGAAGTCGCTCAGTCGTGTCCGACTCTTCACAACCCCATGGACTGCAGCCTACCAGGCTCCTCCATCCATAGGATTTTCCAGGCAAGAGTACTGGAGTGGGGTGCCATTGCCTTCTCCGTTCAGCTAGTTAAGATGTTAATCAATCTTGAATCTGATTTTTTTATGCTAGTGTATGTTGATAGGTAAAAGTGGGCAAAATGTTTTCTTATCACAATAAAATAGATACTTACATTGATAGGTTTTTATAATTTTATAACTTACTAAATTGAGCCACAATGTTATCTGAAATACAGACAGATTAAAAAAGATATTTTCCAAACATTTCTGTCTTCTGCACATTTATTTTATTAATTTTCTTGGCCATGCCACATGACACGTGTGATCTTAATTCCCCAAACAGCGATCAAACCCATGCCTACACAGTGGAAGTGTGAAGTCCAAACCACTGGACCACTAGGGAAATCCCTATTTTTTTACACGTTTATTTAATTAATTTATTTATTTTTGCTTTTAAAATATTTATTTTTAATTAAAATATAATCACTTTATAAATTTGTGTTGATTTCTGCCATATATCAACATGAATCAGCCATAAGTATATTTTACATATGGTAATATATAGGTTTCCCTGCTACTCTCTCCATTCGTCTCACCCTCTCCTTTCCAGTCTGTGTCCACAAGCCTGTTCTGTATGTCTGCATCTCCATTGCTGCCCTACAAATAGGTTCAACAGTACCATATTTCTAGATTCCATATATATGCGTTAATATAGGATATTTGTCTTTCTCTTTCTTACTTACTTCATTCTGTATAATAGGCTCTAAATTAATTCACCTCATTAAAACTAACTCAGATGTGTTCCTTTTTATGGCTGTTATTCTGTTATATATAAGTACCACAGCTTCTTTATCCATTCATTTGTTGATGGACATCAAGATTGCTTCTATGTTCTAGTTATTGCAAATAGTGCTGTAATGAACATTGGGGTATATATGACTTTTTCAATTATGATTTTTCTCAGGGTATATGCCCAGTAGTGGGATTGTTGCTTGGGAAACTGAACAGCTACATGTAAAATAATGAAATTAGAACACAACACCATACATAAAGATCAAATCAAAATGGATTAAAGACCTAAATGCAAGACCAGAAATAATACAAATCTTAGAGGAAAACATAGGCATAATACTCTATGATATAAATCACAGCTAGATCCTCTATGATCCACCTTCTAGAGTAATGGAAATAAAAATAAAAATACACAATTTAAATCTATCAAAATGCTTATGTTTAAGGAGATCAGCATTGGGATACATTACACTATAAAAAAGATGGTGTCTAGGTACATGAATGGATGTACAGACAATAGAGAGACAAAGTAAGGCTTTATTTCAGAGCTGACTGGGTATTTGAATAGCTGTGAATGCTGTCTTTAAATAGTTTCTCTAAGTATTGTGGCCAAATATTTACACAGTGTGTCATGATTACCCCGTGTCTTAAGATAAAGATGAATACCAATAAGTTTGAATGAGGAGAGAAATAAAATACATTTCATAATGGAGTATGGACTTATGTAAAAAGTAGGTAGTCATGCAAATACACCTATGCATGTACCAAGGAAGAGTATTTTATGAATCATTTAACATAAAAATGCTAATAGGAATTGTTTTTATTTAGCAAAGTGTTCTTAAAATTTCCCAAATAAAAGAAAGTTGGGAGATAAATGTAAGAAATAATAACTTCTTCAGCTTCATTAATATTTCATAACATTCAACACTATACAATGTAGTCATTATGAGGCAAGACTGTAAAATAAGTTTTCTGTTGATTTTTTTGGGGGAGTGGACTTTAATGAAGTTTCTTTAGTTGAATACCTATAGTGAGGATAAAAGAAAGCTCTCTGATGAATATCTCTACCTTATCTAATGGATAGGGTATAGATAAGATTTCCCCAGATATAACTTTAGAAAGGAGACATATTTATTTTTGTAGGATGTAACTATGAAAATACACAAATGATAAAACATTGCTAATGTCATTTAAGAAAGTTCAGTTCAGTTCAGTCGCTCAGTCGTGTCTGACCCTTTGAGACTCCATGAATTACGTCACGCCAGGCCTCCCTGTCCATCACCAGCTCCCGGAGTTCACCCAAACTCATGTCCATCGAGTCAGTGCTGCCATCCAGCCATCTCATCCTCTTTAATCCCCTTCTCCTCCGGCCCCCAATCAGTCCCAGCATCAGAGTCTTTTCCCATGAGTCAACTGTTCACATGAGGTGGCCAAAGTATTGGAGTTTCAGCTTTAGCATCAGTCCTTTCAAAGAACACCCAGGACTGATCTCCTTTATAATGGACTGGTTGGATCTCCTTGCAGTCCAAGGGACTCTTAAGAGTCTTCTCCAACACCACAGCTCAAAAGCATCAATTCTTCAGCGCTCAGCTTTCTTCACAGTCCAAGTTTCAC
This sequence comes from Bubalus bubalis, assembly GCF_019923935.1. NCBI lineage: Eukaryota > Metazoa > Chordata > Mammalia > Artiodactyla > Bovidae > Bubalus > Bubalus bubalis. The sequence continues at coordinate 103,429,211 of NC_059181.1, forward strand.
ATCCATACATGACCAATGGAAAAACCATAGCCTTGACTAGATGGACCTTTTTTGGCAAAGTAATGTCTGCTTTTGAATATGCTATCTAGGTTAGTCATAACTTTCCTTCCAAGGAATAAGCATCTTTTAATTTCATGGCTGTAGACACCATCTGCAGTGATTTTGGAGCCCACACAAAAATAAAGTCTGACACTGTTTCCACTGTTTCCCCATCTATTTCCCATGAAGTGATGGGACCAGATGCCATGATCTTCGTTTTCTGAATGTTGAGTTTTAAGCCAAATTTTTCACTCTCCTCTTTCACTTTCATCAAGAGGCTCTTTAGTTCCTCTTCACTTTCTGCCGTAAGGGTGGTGTCATCTGCATATCTGAGGTTACTGATATTTCTCCCTGCAATCTTGATTCCAGCTTGTGTTTCTTCCAGTCCAGCGCTTCTCAGGATGTACTCTGCATATAAGTTAAATAAGCAGGGTGACAATATACAGCCTTGATGAACTCCTTTTCCTATCTAGAACCAGTCTGTTGTTCCATGTCCAGTTCTAACTGTTGCTTCCTGACCTGCATACAGATTTCTCAAGAGGCAGGTCAGGTGGCCTGGTATTCCCATCTCTTTCAGAATTTTCCACATTTTATTGTGATCCACAAAGTCAAAGGCTTTGGCATAGTCAATAAAGCAGAAGTAGATGTTTTTCTGGAACTCTCTTGCTTTTTCCATGATCCAGTGGATGTTGGCAACTTGATCCGTGGCTCCTCTGCCTTTTGTAAAACCAGCTTAAACATCTGGAAGTTCATGGTTCACATCTTGCTGAAGCCTGGCGTGGAGAATTTTGAGCATTACTTTACTAACGTGTGAGATGAGTGCAATTGTGTGGTAGTTTGAGCATTCTTTGGAATTGTCTTTCTTTGGGATTGGAATGAAAACTGATCTTTTCCAGTCCTGTGGCCACTGCTGAGTTTTCCAAATTTGCTGGCATATTGAGTGCAGCACTTCCACAGCATCATCTTTCAGGATTTGACATAGCTCCACTGGAATTCCATCACCTCCACTAGCTTTGTTCGTAGTGATGCTTTCTAAGGCCCACTTGACTTCACATTCCAGGATGTCAGGTTGTAGGTGAGTGATCATACCATCGTGATTATCTTGGTCATGAAGATATTTTTTGTACAGTTCTTCTGTGTATTCTTGCCACCTCTTCTTAATATCTTCTGCTTCTGTTAGGTCCATACCACTTCTGTCCTTTATTGAGCCCATGTTTGCATGAAATTTTCCTTTGGTATCTCTGATTTTCTTGAAGAGATCTCTAGTATTTCCCATTCTGGTTTTTTGTTTGTTTGTTTGTTTGTTTACTGTATTTCTTTGCATTGATGACTGAGGAAGGCTTTCTTATCTCTCCTTGCTATTCTTTGGAACTCTGCATTCAGATGGTTATATCTTTCCTTTTATCCATTGATTTTCACTTCTCTTCTTTTCACAGCTATTTGTAAGGCCTCCCCAGACAGCCATTTTGGTTTTTTGCATTTCTTTTCCATAGGGATGGTCTTGATCCCTGTCACCTGTACAATGTCATGAACCTCTGTCCATAGTTCATCAGGCACTCTATCTATCAGATCCAGTCCCTTAAATCTATTTCTCACTTCCACTGTATAATCATAAGGAATTTGATTTAGGCATGACTTAGTTTCATTGAGTTAGACAAGGCTGTGATCCATGTGATTAGATTGGCTAGTTTTCTGTGATTATGGTCTGTGTGTCTGCCCTCTGATGCTTCTCACAACACCTACCATCTTAGTTGGGTTTCTCTTACCTTGGACGTGGGGTATCTCTTCACAGCTGCTCCAGCAAAGTGCAGCCACCCCTCCTGACCTTGAACGTGGAGTAGTTCCTCTAGGCTCTCTTGTGCCCGTGCAGCCACCTCATTTAAAGAAAATCATTTCCAAATCATCTCATTAACTACCTTTCATCTTTTTTTCCCCTTTCAGATTTCACTATAGCAATTTCTCTTCAGGGATATCAGAAATGTTATTTGTAACAAGATCAGAATCTTGGAATTTTAATGAAAACCATAATGATCTCGGTGGAACTCATTTACAGATGCAATGAGTTTATTTATTTATTTAAATATGAAGTTGATTATGCAGTTTAAACATATATTTAAGATATAGGTCAAAGTGCCTCATTTATATTATTAGTCTAATTTCTAGATCTGCACTGACCCCTTCATGTATCACTGCCTTGTCGTGGCAAATGGGCTTATATAACTCAATGAAACTGTGAGCCATGAGGTGCAGCGCCACCCAATATGGGCAGATCATAGTGAAGAGTTCCAACAAAACGTGGTCCACTCGTGGAGGAAATGGCAACTCATTCCAGTATTCTTGTCATGAGAACCCTATGAACAGTATGAAAAGACAAAAATATATTACATCAGAAGAGGAGACCCTCAGATTGGAAGATATTCAATATGTTACTGGGGAACAGCAGAGAATGAAGACTAATAGCTCCAGAAATAATGAAGGGGCTGGGCCAAAGTGGAAAAGACACTCAGTTTTGGATGTGTCTAGGAGGAGAAATATCAACAACTTCAGATATGCAGGTTATACCACTTTAATGGCAGAAACAGAAGAGGAACTAAATAACGTCTTGATGCAGGTGAAAGAGGAATGTGAAAAAGCTGGCTTGAGATTCGACATTCAAAAAACTAAGATCATGGCATCCAGTCCCATCATTTCATGGTAAACAGAAAGGGAAAAAGTGAAAATAGTGGGGGGCTTTATTTTCTTGGGCTCCAAAGTCACTGCACATGGTGATTGCTGCCATGAAATTAAAAGACTCTTGCTACTTGGAAGGAAAGCTATGACCAACCTAGATAGCATATTAAAAAGCAGAGAGATCACCTTGTCGACAGACGTCCATGCAGTCAAAGCTATGGTTTTTCCAATAGTCGTGTAAGGATGTGAGGGTTGGACCATAACGAAGGCTGAGTGCTGAAAAATTTATGTTTTTGAATTGTCATGCTGGAGAACACTTGAGGGTCCCTTGGACAGCAAGGAAATCCAACCAGTCAATTCTAAAGGAAATCAACCTTGAATATTCAATAGTAGGACTGTTGCTGAAGCCAAAGCTTCAATATTTTGGCCACCTGATGTGAACAGCCGGCTTTTTGGTAAAGACTATGCTGGGAAGATTGAAGGCACAAGGAGAAGAGGGCAGCAGAGGATGAGATAGTTAGATAGCATCATTGACTCAATGGAGATGAATTTGAGCAAATTCTGGGAGATAGTGGAGGACATAGAAGTCTGGCATGCTGCAGTCCATGGAGATGCAAAGAGTCAGAAGCTAAATTAGTCACTGAGCAACAACAACAAAGACCTGCATTGAAATTCCAGTTTGACTGTTTACTGATATATTAACTTGGGAAAGATTTAGAGTGCTCTAAACATTAGTTTCCTCATTTGACAGATAGAAACAACAATTTCTCATGAAGTTCCAATTTATCATGAACAATAGAGATCAAGCAAATCCACATTTCCATGTTGACAAAGTGTAAGCATAATTATACAATGAAAAGATAATTTTATAACCAGAGACCTAAACTATAATGCTAACTACTTATGAAATGGATGATTTTGGTGAATTTTTCAGCTTCCTAAGATTTGGTATCCTCATGTATATAGAGAACATTTAACACTTACCTCAAAGGTTAACAACATTAAATTTAGTATAATATGCATAAAATACCTTGCACAGTGTCTGAAACATAAAATGTGCTCATTAAAAGATAATTTTCAAAATCCAGTAGGTAATTTAGAAGACAATAGAAGCATTTGGTTTACCATTTGCATATCAATATTAAGTTATTAATATTATGATGGGTGGGTCATGATGGAGAGTTCTGACAAAACGTGGTCCACTGAAGAAGGGAATGGGAAACCACTTCAGTATTCTTGAATTGAGAACCCAATGAACAATACGGAAATGCAAAAAAGAAATGACACTGAAAGATGAACTGCCCAGGTCGGTAGGTGCCCAACATGATACTGGAGAAGAGTAGAGAAACAGCTCAAGAAAGAGTGAAGATGCTGTCCATTTCAGTTCACTTAGTCATGTCCAACTCTTTGCAATCCCATGGACTGCAGTACTCCAGGCTTCCCTGTCCATCACCAATTCCAGAAGCTTGCTCAACCTCATGTCAATTGAGTCGGTGATGCTATTAAACCATCTCATCCTCTGTTGTCCTCTTCTCCTGCCTTCAATCTTTCCCAGAACAGGATATTTTCTTATGAGTCAGTTCTTCACATCATGTGGCTAAAGTATTGGAGCTTCAGCTTCTGCATTAGTCCTTCCAGTAAATATTCAGGACTGATTTTCTTTAGGATCAACTGGTTGGATCTCCTTGCAGTCCAAGGGACTCTCAAGGGTCTTTTCCAACACCACAGATCAAAAGCATCAATTCTTCTGCACTCAGCTTTCTTTATGGTTCAACTCTCACATCCATACATAACTACTGGAAAAACTATAGGTTTGACTAGATAGACTTTTATCAGCAAAGTAATGTCTCTGCTTTTTAGTATGCTGTCAAGGTTGTTCATAGCTTTTCTACATGGAGCAAGTGCCTTTTAATTCATGGCTGCAGTCACCATTGTGCAGTAATTTTGGAGCCCAAGAAAATAAAGTCAGTCACTGTTTTCATTGTTTCCCCATCTGTTTGCCATGAAGGATGGGACAGGATGCCATGTTGTTTGTTTTTTAAATGTTGAGTTTTAAGCCAGCTTTTTCATTATCCTCTTTCACTTTCATCAAGAGGATCTTTGGTTCTCTGCTTTCTGCCATAAGTGTGGTGTCATCTGCATATCTGAGGTTATTGACATTTCTCCCAGCAATCTTGATCCCAGCTTGTGAAATCTTGATTTCACCTTGAAGAGGCTGAGCAAAAGGGAAAACAATGCCCAATTGTGGATGTGACTGGCGATGTAAGAAGAGTTTGATGCTGTAAACAACAATATTGTATAGGAACCAGGAATGTTAAGTCCATGTGTTTAGTCGCTCAGTCATGTCTGACTCTTTGTGACCCAATGGACTATAGTCTAACATGCTCCTCTGTCCAAAGGGATTCTCCAGGCAAGAATACTGGAGTGGGTTGCCATGCCCTCTTCCAGGGGATCTTCCCAACCCAGGGGTCAAATCCAGGTATCCTGCATTGCAGGTGGATTCTTTACTGTCTGAGCCACCAGGGAAGCCCCTTAAAAATCAAGCTAAGTTGAAAGTGGTCAAACAGGAAATGATGAGAGTGAACATCATTATTTTAGGAATCAGTGAACTAAAACAGACAAGAAAGAATGGGTGAATTTAATTCAGATGCCCACTATATCTACTACTGCAGGCAAGAATCCCTTAGAAGAAATGGAGTAGCACTCACAGTCAACAAAAGAGTCCAAAATGCAGTCCTAGTTGCAGTGTCAAAAATGACAGAATAATCTAGTTGTTTTTCCCCCCCAAGGCAAATCTTTCAATATCACAGTAATCCAAGTCTATGCCCCAACAACTAATGCCAAAGAAGCTGAAGTTGAACAGTTCTACGAAGAGCTATGTAACCTTCTAGAGCTAACACCAAAAAAAAAAAAAAAAAAAAAAAAAAAAAAAAGTCCTTTTCATCATAGGGAATAGAATGTGAAAGTAGGAAGTAAAATAACAACTGGAGTAAGAGGCATATTTTCCTTTGGAATATAAAATGAATCAGGACAAAGGCAAACAAAGTTTTGACAATAGAATGCCTTGCTCATAGCAAATACCATCTTCAAACAACACAAGAGACAACTCTACATATGGACATCACCAGATGGTCAATACCAAAATCAGATTGATTATATTCTTTGCAGCTTAAGATGGAGAAGCTCTACATGGCCAGGAAAAAAAAAAAAAAAAAAAAAAACGACAGGGGACTGACTGTGGCTCAGATCATGAACTGCTTATTGCCAAATTCAGACTTAAATTGAAGAAAGTAGGGGAAACCAACAGACTATTCAGATATGACCTAAACCAAATCCTTTAGGATTATACAGTGGAAGTGACAAATAGATTCAAGGGATTAGATCTGATAGATAGAGTGCCTAAAGAACTATGGACAGAGGTTCGTGGCATTGTATAGGAGGCATTAATCAAAACCATCCCCAAGAAGAAGAAACACAAAAACGCAAAATGGTTGCCTGAGGAGGTCTTACAAATAGTTGCAAAAAGCAGACAAGTGAAAGGCAAAGGAGAAAAGGAAAGATATAAGCATCTGAATGCAGAGTTCCAAAGAATAGCAAGGAGAGATAAGAAAGCCTTCCTAAGTGATCAGTGCAAATAAATAGAGGAAAACAATGGAATTGGAAAGGCTAGAGATCTCTGCAAGAAAATTAGAGATACCAAGGTTACATTTCATGCATAGATAGGCAAAATAAACGACATAAATTATATGGAACTAACAGAAGCAGATGATACAAAGAAGATGTGGCAAGAATACACAAAAGAAATATACAAAAAATATAATAAATAGAAATATACAAAAAAAGATCTTCATAACCCAGATAACCACACCTAGAGCTAGACATCTTGGAGTGCAAAGTCAAGTGGGCCTCAGGAAGCATCATTATGAACAAAGCTAGTGGAGGTGATGGAATTACATTTGAGCTATTTCAAATCCTAAAAGATGATGCTGTGAAAGTGCTGCACTCAATATGCCAGCAAATTTGGAAAACTCAGCAAATTTGTCCACAGGACTGGAGCAGGTCAGTTTTCATTACAATCACAAAGAACAGCAATGCCAAAGAATGTTCAAACTATCACACATTTGCACTCATCTCACATGCTAGCAAAATAATGCTCAAAAATCTCCAAGCTAGGCTTCAACAGTACATCAACCAAGAACTTCCAGATTTTCAAGCTGGATTTAGAAAAGGCAGAGGAAGTAGAGACCAAATTTCTAACATCCCTTGGATCATAGAAAAAGTCATAGAATTCCAGAATATCTATGTCTGCTTCATTGACTATGCCAAATTCTTTGACTATGTGGATCACAACAAACTGTAAAATTCTTAAAGAGATGGGAATAGCAGACCACCTTACCTGTCTCCTGAAAAAATCTCTATGCAAGTCAAGAAGTGACAGTTAGATCTGGACATGGACAATCAACTGCTTCCAAATTGGGAAAGTAGTACCTCAAGGCTATATATTGTCATCTCACTTATTTAACTTATATGCAGAGTACATTATGTGAAATGCTGAGCTGGATGAAGCACAAGCTGGAATCAAGATTGCTGGGGGAAATATCAATAACCATATGCAGATGACACCACCCTTATGGCAGAAAGCAAAGAAAAACTAAAGAGCCTCTTAATAAAAATGAATGAGGAGAGTGAAAAAGCTGGCTTAAAATGCAACATTCAAAAAATGATCATGACATCCAGTCCTATCACCTTATGGCAAGTAGATGGGAAAACAATGGAAACAGTCAGAGATTTTATTTTGGGGGGTTCCAAAATCACTGCAGATGGTGACTGCAGCCATGAAATTAAAAAAATGTTTGCTCTTTGGAAGAAAAGTTAATGACAAGCCTAGACAGCATATTAAAAAGCAGGGACATTAGTTTACGAACAAAGGCCCGTGTAGTCAAAGTTATGGTTTTTCCAGTAGTGATGTTTGAATGTGAGAGTTGGACCATGAAGAAAACTGAGTGCAGAAGAATTGACGCTTTTGAACTGTGGTGTTGGAGAAGACTCTTGAGAGTCCTTTGGACTGCAGGGAGATTCATCCAGTAAATCCTAAAGGAAATCAGTCCTGAATATTCATTGGAAGACTTGATGATGAAGCTGAAGCTTCAATACTTTGGACACCTGAAGCAAAGAACTGACTCATTGGAAAAGCCACTGATGCTGAGAGAGATTGAGGGCAGGGGAAGAAGGGTACGACCAAGGATGAGATGATTGTATGGCACCACCAACTTGATAGACCTAAGTTTGTGCAAGCCCTGGGAGTTGTTAATGAACAGGGAAGCCTGGCCTACTGCAGTCCATGGGTTACAAAGTTTTTGACATGACTGAGCATCTGAACTGAACTGAATTGATTAAGCTATTGGATATTTAGTCTCAGAAATAAATTGCATGTAAGAAAAAATAACTTTGTTTACTAGTGAAAATATGTTCACTAACCGGGAGAAAGTAGCTTATGAAAGTAGCACAGGTGCCTGCTAAGTCACTTCAATTATTTCTGACTCTTTGAAACTCTATGGACTGTAGCCCACCAGACTGAACCCCAGGTGGAACTAGTGATAAGGAACCCACCTGCCACTTCAGGTCACATAAGAGACTTGAGTTCAGTCCCTGGGTCAGAAAGATCCCCTGGAGAAGGAAATGGAAACCCAATCCAGTTTTCTTGCTTGGAAAATTCCATGGACAGAGGAGCCTGGCAGACAACAGTCCATCAGGTTGCGAAGAGTTGGACATGACTGAGCACACATGCAATCAAAAGAAATAAAGAGTATGTAACTCAAAAGAAAATAGGGGACTTGGGTGCGAGGAAAAAGAGTATCAATTAAGCATGGAATACATGATCAAATTTATTTTTCTTAGATAGGAAAATGATGATTAAATGTATATGACTGTCTACTGAATGAATTTCAAAATTTTGGTAAGTGAAATGCAAGGAATCTATGATATGGGCTAATAAGAAAAAAGTGTGAGGCAAAAGGGAAATAGTACCCTGCTGACCATACAGAGCTAGTTTACAGTATAATCACTTTTAGTTCACTTGTAACAACAACAACAAATTCTTGAAAACAGAAAGTATGTTTCATGATCACATAAGAGTCTTTAGTCCTCTGAAAATCTCAGTATCATGCTTAGCTAATTTTTGTATCCTTATCAAAAAGTAATCACAGAATGTTTCAGAAATGCATTCCCACAACTTCAACAACATTCATATTTGCCTCTGATGCCTTGCCTTGACTTTCTCTTTCAGAATTACAGTAGCTTGTTTATCAAAGCACCTGAAACTCAGTTTTCTCTAGTGCTCCAGTGGTTAAGAACCCATCTGCAAATGCAGGGAACAGGAATTCGATTCTTGGTCTGGAAAGATCACACATGCCATGGATAAACTGAGTCTGGGAGCCACGACTACTGAATCCTGAGCACCTAGAGCCTATGCTCTGCAACAAGAGAAGACACTGCAATGAGAAGCCCATATACTGCACCTAGAGAAAGCCTGCATGCAGCAATGAAGACACAGCACAGCCAAATATAAATAAATACATAAAACTTTTAAAAAAAATCCTGAAATCTAATCTGAACATTGTAAAGTGATCAGAAACTTAGCGTATATTCACTTTTTTTTAATTTTATTTTATTTTTAAATTTTACATAATTGTATTAGTTTTGCCAAATATCAAAATGAATCTGCCACAGGTATACATGTGTTGCTTTGGGCATAAAATAGCAGTGCAAGATGAAGTTCCTGCCCTCTAAAGAATTCTTTTTTGATAGGTATCAAATGTGTCAATCATTGTGATAGAAAACAAAAATGTGTGAAGACCTCAAAATAAAATAAATGAATGTAAATGCTCAGAAAGATTTCATGATGGAGGAAAACTTCACATTAGGCTTTGAAGGATGGATAGAACTGAAAATTGGCCAAAATAAAAGGGTGTAGAATTTCCATTTTCTTTCAAAATAGCAATTTTGCATAACATTACAGCAGTTTATTTCTCTTAATCTTTCACATTTAAGCAACTGATTTCAGCATATGTGCTTCCCTGGTCATTCAGTGGTAAAGAATCTGGCTGCAGTGTAGGAGACCTGGTTTGATCTCTGGGTCAGGAAGATACCCTGGATAAGGAAATGGCAGCCCACTCCAGTATTCTTGCCTGAGAAATGCCATAGACAGATGAGCCTGGCAGGCTACAGTCCACGGGGCCACAAAAGAATGAGACATGACTTAGCAACTAAACAACAACTTAGCATAAATTTACCCTGGATATCTG